>NC_052501.1:39447028-39512549 GCF_016617805.1 Bactrocera tryoni
TTCAGATCCCTTAAGTTCAGTTTTGGCTGAATAGAAGCGGGATTGTCCGCACAGACTTTAGATTTTACATATCCCCACAGGAAAAAATCTAACGTTATCAGTGGCCAAAATGGCGGTTAGTTTCTCACCGCCATCATTTTAGAAGAAATATAGACCGATGATTCCACCGGCCTACAAACCACATCAAACCGTTGTTTTTTTTTGGATAAAATGGCAGCTGTTGAATCAGTCCAGGTTGCTCTTCGTCCCAAATTGGGCTCGAAAGCGTCGGATCTTCTTGGAACTTTTCAAGGGTCCATAGAGCGAAGCGATGTTGCTTGAGAAAGTCGTGCGGCTTTAGTTCTTGAACAAGCTGTATTTTGTACGTTTTCTATTTAAGATCTCGAACTAAAAGGCACCAGGTCGTTCCATATGTCAGTCCGAGTTGCAGCGAACGGCGCCGAATCGACTCTCCACGGTCTTGGTGTACATTCTCAACTACTGCTACTATATTTACTGCGTACTGGACATGTTTTATTCTGTCGAATACACATTATCCAATAATGAATGCTCGGTCTCAAGATGAGTGATGGTATTGCGAACCGTACGCTTAGTTGGCCGAATATACGAATTGTATATTGACCGAAAATTGAGTTTCTTATTTGTTAAATTATCTTCACATGATTTGGTGCACATTATTCTATTTGTATACCCCTTTTTCCATAATGCACCTGTGAAGAGTATTAAAGCTGCAGCCGAAGTTAACGTTTTCTACTTTTTTATGAAAAAATCCTCAAAATTAATTTGCAACAATCCTGAAAAGGACACAGAATATCAAATAACATTAAAACAATTTAAAGTATTTGACTGAACATTTATTAATTTTATTACGAAATATGAAATAATTTTCCTTTCATATGATTTTTTTTGTGCAGCAACATCAACATTTAAAAAGTTATTTAAAGTTAAATGGAATTGCACTCTGATCTGTCAAATATGATATAAGTGGCAAGTTGAGCTTTTAGTGCTGACACAGGAATATTAAAATTTGTAATTCTCTTATTTACTTAAAAGTATATGTCTAAATCACTTCAGCCTGTTTTAACCAGATGAACAGAAACAGAAGACCCTTATCATGAATCAAACATGTGTGTGGATGCGGATACTTTAAAAGGCGGATAAAAAATTTCATGTTTATTCAGCAGTTAAAACACTTAAGCAGAGTCATACACATGCTTAAGTGCACACACACATTCATCACGCATGCACTTGCACATGCAATTCATGAATGCTGTCATAAATCACTTTTGCGCTTACTTGCTTTTTTCACAACCCCCCGGCACTGCCTTTTCTTTGCTGCTTTTCGATGAATCAGTATTAATTCTGTAAAACCATCGCACAACACAAATTATTTATCATTCACGCCGTCGGGGTAATGTTTGACATACTTGTTGACATTTTCGCTGACATAAGCGATAAAATCAAATTTGAAATGTCACACGCAGAGAATGACGACAGTTAAGGCACTGATAGCTTGCGCTCTTTTCATGCTCAAAATGTTAACGCGTCGAAAAGTGTGGCAGCATAACTGAATTTGCGACGGAAGTTCGACATAAAACAGTTAACTATTCGTAATTCTTAGGTATGCTAAAATAGAGGTTTTACACATTTTCATCACCTGGCTTGTTGAACGATTGGTCTTTCGCTTAAAAAATAATTCTCAGTTTGAACCATTACAACTTCTTTGCCGCTGGGATACTTTCCAAAAAATAGTTTATTTGAAGAAAGATAGCTGGGATCCAGATCCCGAGAATACGATTGAAATGAAACTGATTTACCGCAACCAAACCCATTTTATTGTGGTATACATATTAATATTTAAACAGGCCTTATCAGTGACACGAATGGCTCCTGTAAGAGGAATGATTGGTCACCGTGAGATCTAAGCAAACTTTCAAAAGAAGCTTCGTTTTAATGGTAACAGTAGAAGTGAGGTGAAAGATTTTTTACTTTTTATTTGCACCGCAAGCGTGGGTCGATCTGGGTCGAGAACACAATATTTACCAATTGCGCTTATCATTTACACTTATCACTAGTAGCGACACTATATCGAAAAAAGTATACGAGTTTTCTAGTATCGAACCACTCGGAGAAGTACTTACCGAGTTTGATGAAGCTGAGCTCAACATCATGCGGCTTAATCTTGAGAGTTTCGCAGAGATAATTAGCGCAGATTGCGTGGATAGTGCAGAGTACATTCATATTTAAATCATGAGTGTATTTCAAGTTCCTTGACGCAGGTTTTAAACAACCGTCACTGGGTTAAGCAGAATGGAGAAGGGAATGTGAAAACCTTTGTCTGACTGTCTTGATAGTAACTTTTTAAGGCTCACCTTTCGATCTGCAACCTAACGTACACACTTCGCTTTATTGAAACCCCTTGACAGCAACAAGATAATGTACGAGTATTTAGATGCTAAAACCGGGTGGCACAAATTTGCGTATTACCCGCCGCGGCGAAAGCTACCAGCCTCTCTCCGTTGTCTTCGTTGTCTCCGTTGTCTTGAAGGCTAAGTATTCAAGTTACATTGCTCTATCAACCTCCATTTCATACCTTCTACTAGAGATTTCAAAACCGTATGTACATATCATATCTTAAATTGATGAGCAGCAGCAGAAAAATATTTCAACAGTAGGAATACTTGAAATATATTTTAATTCAGACGTAATATCCTTGATATCTAATGAAATAAAAGGTTGTCCAAGTTTAACGATTAACCTTTGGAGCTACCTCCTTGCTCTCTTGAGATAGGTAAGCCCCGTTTATAAATCATTTATTTCTGGAATAGTTCCTTTTAAGTATTAAAAATTTATTCGTGAAGGTATACCGAATCAAATCATGATTCGGTTAAGTTTTTACTGACAAACCAAAGTTAAGTAAAACTTTAAAAATACTCGTATATAGTACTTTAGGAATTGGCTTGTTTTAAGTCAGAAAACATTTTATAAAATTTATAATATAAATTTTTATAGAGATTATTCTACTAAATGAATAATGTGTCCTAGAAACCTAAAATTAATTGAGGCTAAAAATTTCTTTTCTAAACTTTTCATCATCTTTTAAAATTCTATCTGATTCTTTCACTATCCAGTATATAAATCAAGAAGCAATTAATATAACGAGATCAAACGAATAGCGTATTTCAAGTACATATGTCACATTATGATCAAAAATTTACCAAATCGACCCAACCTATTCAGTAGAGTACATATGTACCGAATATGCGGACCCCAGTGTCTATAGTTAACTTTTGCCAAAAACTCTTGACCGATATTGTGAGATTTATAATTTCAATTATGAGAAAATTCTTTCCTATTAACAGTCTATCTATGTATTAAAAATAGGTTAAGTCGGATTGATACTTCCCTGATCGGATTGATACACATATTATAAATATGTTCGAACTTCGGGTAACTTTATACTGCTTATGTCGGTCAACATGTGAGATCTACTTCTTTATTGACGTAGACATCGCTTCCGCGGTTATAACCGAGTTTACAACAGCCAGCAGCCAGTCCCTTCTCTACTTTGTTTATCCAACGGAGAGGAGGTCGTCCTCTTCCTTTGTCTCCACCGGCTGGTACTGCGCCGATCACTCTCTGAACTGGAGTGTTTTAATCCATTCGAACGACATGAATTCACTGAACTATGTCAATGTCGTCGTATATCTCGAACAGCTCATAATTCCATCGAGTGCGATATATGTACGCCGTGACTAATGCGCAATGGAGTCATGTGTAGAAGTTCACGCAAGTGAGGAAAGTTCTGTGATCGCCATTCACTTGGGAGTGGCCAGAAACGATTCTTTTACATATGACTCAAGCAGCTCACTACTTCCGGTCTTTGACCAAGTATCCTCTGGGTAGCCTAAGAACATCCGTTTGAAGGCGAGCTAAAGTGAGAAGGCGATATATATAGGGTAGGCGAAATACATAGGGTTGTGCGCTGGGTTTGGGACCCGCCACGTAAAAAACACCCCCAATGAATAGTAACAACCAGCCTCAGATGAGAGACCCCCCTTTTGATGACGATCACGGCAAACGAAATAAGGACTACGATTTAAGGGCATGCACCTGGTATGTCCGGTCCCTTAATTGAGAAGGTGCCGCTGCCCAGCAGGTTGATGTCCTCGTGAAAATAAAGGCTGACATCACCGCCTTCCAAGAAATGCGATGGACGGGACAAGGACAGAGACGAGTAGGTCCTTGTGACATTTACTACAGTGGCCATATAAAGGAACGCAAGTTTGGTGTTGGATTCATGGTGGGAGAGAGACTCCGTCGCCGAGTACTATCATTCACTCCGGTGAATGAACGTCTAGCCACAATCCGCATCAAAGCGAGGTTCTTCAACATATCTCTTATTTGCGCCCACGCCCCGACGGAAGAGAAGGACGATGTGACCAAAGATGCCTTTTATGAGTGCTTGGAGCGCACTTATGAGAGCTGCCCCCGCCACGATGTCAAAATCGCGCTTGGCAAAGAAGGTATCTTTGGCACTACGGTCGCTAAATTCAGCCTCCAAGATGAAACATCCCCAAATGGGTTGAGGCTGATCGACTTCGCCGGGGCCCGAACTATGGTTATCTGTAGTACTAGATTCCAGCATAAGAGGATTCATCAAGCTATCTGGCTGTCTCCGGATCGAAAAACCAACCAGATCGATCATGTTGTGATAGACGGAAGACAAGTCTCCAGTGTTTTAGATGTGCGTGCGCTCCGAGGTCCTAACATCGACTCGGACCAATATCTTGTTGCAGCTAAGATTCGCACCCGCCTCTGTGCAGCAAAAAACACACGCCAACAAACACAAGGAAGGTTCGACGTCGAGAAGGTGCAATCACAACAGACAGCCGAACGATTCTCTACTCGGCTTGCACTCCTGCTCTCTGAGAGCACTCGTCAACAACTCGGTATAAGGGAACTGTGGGACGGCATTTCAAACTCCTTACGTACACCTGCAACCGAACCAATGGTTTTCGGAAAGTGCAAAAGAACAGCTGGTATGACGAGGAGTGTCGTCTCGCAGCGGAGAGAAAACAGGCTGCCTACCTCGCAATGTTACGATCGACCACAACACCTGCGGGATAGGACAGATACCGAGAGTTGAAGAGGGAAGCGAGACGCATTTGTAGACAAAAAAAGAAGGAGGCCGAAATGCGTGAGTACGAAGGGCTTGATAAGCTGGCCGACAGGGGTAATGCTCGAAAATTCTACGAAAAAATGCGGCAAGACCGGAGCACACTCCTGTAGAACCCCCAAGGTTGATCTAGTAACCGATGCCCAGAGCATACTTAGATTATGGAGGGAACACTTCTCCAGCCTGCTGAATGGCAGTGAATGCACAACACCAGGCGAAGGAGAACCCGATTCCCCAATCGATGACGATGGAGCAGACGTTCCATTACCCGACCATGAAGAAATTCGAATAGCAATTACCCGCCTGAAAAACAACAAAGCGGCAGGGCCCGACGGATTGCCGGCCGAGCTATTCAAACACGGCGGCGAAGAACTGATAAGGAGCATGCATCAGCTTCTTTGTAAAATATGGTCGGACGAAAGCATGCCCAACGATTGGAATTTAAGTGTGCTATGCCCAATCCATAAAAAAGAAGACCCCACAATCTGCGCCAACTACCGTGGGGTTACCCTCCTCAACATCGCACATTCTATCGAGCGTAATGTGTGAAAGATTAAAGCTCACCGTCAACAAGCTGATTGGACCTTATCAGTGTGGCTTTAGACCTGGAAAATCAACAACCGACCAGATATTTACCATGCGCCAAATCTTGGAAAAGACCCGTGAAAGAAGAATCGACACACACCACCTCTTCGTCGATTTCAAAGCTGCTTTCGGCAGCACGAAAAGGAGCTGCCTTTATGCCGCGATGTCTGTATTTGGTATCCCCGCGAAACTAATACGGCTGTGTAAACTGACGTTGAGTAACACGAAAAGCTCCGTCAGAATCGGGAAGGACCTCTCCGAGCCATTCGATACCAAACGAGGTTTCAGACAAGGTGATTCCCTATCGTTCGATTTCTTCAACCTCCTTCTGGAGAAAATAGCTCGAGCTGCAGAACCAAATAGAGAAGGTACCATCTTTTATAAGAGTGATATTGATATCATCGGCCTCAACACCCGCGTCGTTAGTTCTGCTTTCTCCAGGCTGGACAAGGAAACACAGAAAATGGGTCTGGCAGTGAACGAGGGCAAAACGAAATGTCTCCTGTCATCAAACAAACAGTCGTCGCGCTCGCGACTTGGCACTCACGTCACTGTTGACAGTCATAATTTTGAAGTTGTAGATAATTTCGTCTATCTTAGAACCAGCGTAAACACTACCAACAATGTCAGCCTAGAAATCCAACGCAGGATATCTCTTGCCAACAGGTGCTACTTCGGACTGAGTAGGCAATTGAGAAGTAAAATTCTCTCTCGATGAACAAAAATCAAACTCTATAAGTCACTCATAATTCCCGTCCTGCTATATGGTGCAGAGGCTTGGACGATGTCAACAACTGATGAGTCGACGTTGCGAGTTTTCGAGAGAAAAGTTCTGCGAAAGATTTATGGTCCTTTGCGCGTTGGCCACGGCGAATATCGCATTCGATGGAACGATGAGCTGTACAAGATATACGACGACATTGACATAGTTCAGCGAATTAAAGACAGCGGCTACGCTGGCTAGGACATGTTGTCCGGATGGACGAAAACACTCCAGCTCTGAAAGTATTCGACGCTGTACCCGCCGGGGGAAGCAGAGGAAAAGGAAGACCTCCACTCCGTTGGAAGGACCAGGTGGAGAAGGACCTGGCTACGCTTGGAATATCCAATTGGCGCTATGTAGCGAAAAGAAGAAACGACTGGCGCGCTGTTGTTAACTCGGCTATAATCGCGTAAGCGGTGTCTACGCCAATTAAGAAGAAAAAGACTAAATGCGCAAAAGACAACAAATCTTTCGCAGAACTTTTCATCAGATTTTTCAGACTTTTATAATTTGGTCTTTGCTCATTGAGAGAGGACTTTACTTCTCAATTGCCTACTCAGTCGGCAGTATCACATGTTAGCTAGAGTGATTCAGTGTTGCATTTCGAGGATGACGTTATTTTTGGTGTTAATGCAGATACCAAGATAGACGAAATTATATTATCTACGACTTCGATGAAATGACTGTCAACAGTGACGTTGTAGCAAAGACGCGAGTACGACGATTGTTTATTGACAGGAGATATTTCGTCTTGCCCTCGTTCACTTCCAGACTCATTTGCCTTGCTTCCTTTTCTTGTCTGATGAAAACAGATCTAACAGCGAGAGTGTTGAGGCCAATGATATCGATATGAACGGCGTACGCCAGCAGCTGTCCACTCTTATAAGAGATTGTGCCTGCTCGATTAAGTTCTACGGCGGTTGCTGATTTTCCGGGACTAAAGCCACACTGATAAGATCAAATCAGTTTGTTTCCGGTGGGCTTTAATATTTCTAACAATACGCTCAATTGAACCTTATATGCGATGTTGAGGAGGATTATGCCAGGGTAGTTAGCACAGATTGTGGGGTCTCCCTTTTTGTGGATTGGGCAGAGCACACTTAAATTTCAATCGTTGGGCATGCTTTCGTCCGACCATATTTTACAAAGAAGCTGATGCGTGCCTTATCAGTTCTTCGCCGCCGTGTTTGATTAAATCAGCCGGCAATCAATCGGTCCCCGCAGCTTTGTTATTCTTCAGACGGGTAATTGCTGTTTGAACTTCTTCATGTTCATGCTCTATCGTCATCGATTGGGGAATCGGTTTCACAATCTGCAAGTGTCAAGGGTTCGCTGCCGTTAAGCAGGCTAGAGAAGTCCAGTAGAAAATTGTTCGGCTGTTGACGTCGAACCTTCCTTGTGTTTGTTGGCGTGCGTGTTTTACTGCACAGAGGCGGATGCCTATCTTGGCTGCAACAAGGTAGTGCTTCGAGTCGATGTTAGGACTTCGAAGCGTACGCAGGTTTAAACCACTTGGGACGTGTTTTCGGTCTATCATAACATGCTTGGTCTCGTTGATGGCTTTTCGATCCGGAGACAGCCAAGTAGCTTGGTGAATTTTTCTATACTGGAATCTAGTACTACTTCTCTTAATTGGCGTAGACACCGCTTACGCGATTATAGCCGAGTTAACAAGAGCGCGCCAGTCGTTTCTTCTTTTCGGCACGTGGCGCCAATTGGATATTCCAAGCGAAGCCAGGTCCTTCTCTTATTCTGCTTCCTCTGGCGGGTACTGCGTCGAATACTTTCAGAGCTGGAGTGTTTTCGTCTATCCGGACAATATGACCTAGCCAGCGTAGCCGCTGTCTTTTAATTCGCTGAACTATGTCGATGTCGTCGTATATCTCGTACAGCTCATCGTTCCATCGAATGCGGTATTCGCCGTGGCTAACGCGCAAAGGACCATAAATCTTTCGCAGAACTTTTCTCTCGAAAACTCGCAACGTCGACTCATCCGTTGTTGACATCGTCCAAGACTCTGGTTTGGTTTGGTTTTTGTTTGTCGAGAGAGGACGTCTCAATTGCCTACTTAGTCCGAAGTAACACCTGTTGGCAAGAGTTATTCTGCGTTGGATTTCTAGGCTGACATTGTTGGTGGTGTTTACGCTGGTTCCAAGATGGACGAAATTATCTACAACTTCAAAGTTATGACTGTCAACAGTAACGTGAGTGCCAAGTCGCGAGCGCGACGACTGTTTGTTTGATGACAGGAGATATTTCGTCTTGGCCTCGTCTAGTTCTCTGATCACCATCGGCTTGGGAGTGGCCAGAAACGATTCTTTTACACATGGCTCAAGCAGCTCACTACTTCCGGTCTTTGACCAAGTGTCCTCTGGGTAGCCTAAGAACATCCGTTTGAAGGCGAGCTAAAATGAGAAGGCGAAACATCCCCTGCATAGGGTTGTGCTATGGATTTGGGACCCGCCACGTAAAAAACACCCCCTGTGAATAGGTATAATCTAGTACTACAGATAACCATATTTCGAGCCCGGCGAAGTCGGTCAGCCTCAACCCATTTGGGGAGGTTTCCTCGTAGAGGCTGAATTCACCAACTGTTTCTCCAAAGATACCTTCCTTTCCCCTCCTTGCGTTAAAGTCGCCAAGCATGATTTTTACAAATTGGGCGCGTGTGGGCGCAAATTAGCGATATGTTGCAGAACTTTGCCTTGATGTGGATTGTGGCTGCGAAGGAGTCTCTACCACCACGAGCCCCACACCGATTTCGCTCCAGAAGGACCTACTTCTACACATGACTCCATCTTTCAAACTCATAAACTTAATACCTACATAATTATTTTCGATCTTCCGGTTGACGTAATACCGCACCTTTCGCTCAGTATATAAGAAATCTTATTGAAAGTCAGTCTGTCTCTTGCGCAAAATGATTGAAATATGGGGGAAACTTCCCCTGGTTTAGTATACAGTTTTTCAAATATCTCGGCTTTGAACCTTGCGAGAGTATGAAATGTTCGATTACACCCGAAGTTAGCCTTTACTTACTAATTTAATTAAAAAATTTCGATCGACGAAAAAGTTTTCATTTATATCGGCTGGGGCGTTGATAACAACTCTCGACATTTTTTCCCAAGTTCGCTTCAGAATCAAATACTAATTAAGAATAGTTATGCATATATTTAAATTTTGCGCTTAAGTAATCAGCAAAATATCTATACAAATGACTAAATACCTTCAATGAGCAGTTATATAATTAATGGAATTTGCGCAACAAGGCTACAGGCCTTGTGAGAATATGTATTTACTTAATTTTCACAAGAGCAACAAATTAGCACATTTCCAACATTAACCTGCAAACAAGTATAACCAAATGCTGTTAGCAAAAGCAAAGTGAGCAATCGGAAGACATTTGCCTTTCAGCTGCTGAAGGGTCTACATACACATGTACTTAGTAAACAAACGACAACAATAAAAGATTGCCTTAAATTTTGCTGAAATCTTTACTTCATGCCGTCCACAGACACAATGACACAAAAGTAACGAAGAATATATCTATAGGTTTTCAATTAGAGGGTGTTTTCAGAGATACAGAGCATTCCATAGTGTTATCGAGAATTACAACTGCCAAATGGTCTCCTGAGCCATGTGTCTAGACTAGTGTGTTACTACCGTTATTACCAGATTTTTTTATGCTTACGCTGGTTTCTCGGGATATTGGTGAGATAAATCCGGCTATGCTGCGGAAATTGGACCACTAACATCTTCTTGATAAGAGGGTATTCGCAATAATCATGTGACCCACTTTTACTCAAAGCAAAAATGACATAAAATTTCAGTACTAGTTAAGTCAATATTTTTAATTTTTCAGTATTTGGTTTGAAATAATATGTCTATTTTTATTTCCTCTAAAAACACCCTATATCTAAAAGCTATTCGACGACCAGCGCGCTGAAAGAATACTGAGCGAACATTGATGGCATGATTACAACATAAACAATTTCCGCTATGCCAAAGTGCCATGTTCAAAGCATTTAGCTTCATGTCATTCCCTATCCTTGTTGTATTTGGTTTGCTCATAGAATTTTAGCGTTTTATATTGTTCTAGCTGTTTGCCTCTCCGACTTCGTTTTAGGCATTTTGACATCCATAATGTTTTTTCCTTCACTAAGCACAATTATTTATACACATACACGTACGTATGTACTTATATACATATATATTATAAATCGTATATACCTTACATATCTATATACTTATAACATATATTTGTATGTGTGTGCATAGGCGCTAGGCTCATATTTATGGCAGTACGTGTGTGAGTTCCGCTGCGCCTTGACGCCCATCACAAATGGGTCATTAATTTAATTTCATTGCCTTTCACCGCAATTTCGTTGTCATTTGCATTTTACTTGTCCTCTGGAGAAACCAAATACATGCATATTCTATAGATATATTTGTCACTAAGTAAGTGTTGAAGATCGCATTTGTATTTAAAATGCTTTAATGTTCACTTTAAATTTGCTGGCTTTTGATGTTTTTCACGCTATATCGGCTGCATATATGTAATAAGCCCATCGGTTAAGAAAGGTTAGTTTATGGGAAGCCAATTTAGAAATTATTGGAATTTAAATGATATCGGCTGAAATTCAATTATTTAAACATTTATAAATTCCGTTCTCTAATCACATATACCTCTTTAGCAAGCCATATATATATTCATTAAGATGTATTCCCCAAGTTGATTTTTTTAATGATAAACATTCACCGAAGTTCCAGTTTTCGCTGTAAAAATAACGATTCAATGGAAACAATCTCTGTATTTTCAATTTAAACCATGCTTAAATATGTTTTATTTTTGATATTTTGCATTTAGCAAGAATATGTACAATTTTATAATATTGATATTTTAATACTAAATTGTCCGATCTACAAAAGGGATTTAAATGTTTTTCTATAATACCATTATTTTAAAATTTATACGCAGTTAAAGCTACACACCAAATGATCTGAGCATTTGAACAAGTGATTTATGCATAGTGTATTACTCATACAACATGGTTTTCAGGTGATATAAGAACAGGCTATACCAGTATGACACTTTCAAAAAACTTTTTTTTTTTGCTTTTTCAATAGCTTATATTTACAAAAAATATCCTGTGAAAAGCGGCCAGGTTGTATCTTGAATAGATTTTGAATGGCAGCCTTCTAAAGAGGGAAAGCAGTTATAAACATATATAAGTGAAACTTTAAACGCACTTTTCTCGAAACGACATTTTTCAAAATTGCTGACACCATAACTCAACGAGAAAGTGACCGATTGACTTAAAAATAAAACTGAGTTTTGTAGAATAAATATAAATTTACTATACAAAGAGCTACAATCTTTTTGATTGGTTGAAAATTGTCAATTTGGCATTAGAAGAACGAAAATTTTTTTATCTAAAAAGACGAAATTTTTTTTCAGAACTACGCCACTTTTTTAATTTTTGATATTTTTCAAAAATCGTAGGTCATTGTATAAGAAATACCTCTAACTTTAATAACTTTTCAGATTTTTTTTATTTCAGCTACTCATTCGGCAGGAATCATGTCAGCAGTTGGGGCACTTTCTTTTTGGCGCCTCCGAAGACAGCGTATAACTCCGTTATTTTTCAGCATTTTTGTAAAAAAAATTTTTAAATGTAGCTAAAAATATACTTTATTATGTCCAGGGAACTTTGAAACATTCGATCAAGTACTTTCAACAAATTCACGAAAATCGCCTAATTTTTCGTGGGTACACTGGTATAGCCCCTTAACTGCGTATAACTTTTAAAGGTATGTTCAATGGAAAAAGTTATTGAGATCTCCGAAAAAGAAAAATAATATCAACAAACATTTTATTCGGATCATTCAGTTTGCATGCCAGCTATATTTTATAATGATCCGATCAGAACAATTTTTTCGGAGGTTACATTATTGCCTAGAGAACCATGAACCATGCGAAATTTCGTGGATGCAAATGAAAAGGCTTTACTCTGATGTCATCACATGAGCAGCTTCTTTTGGAAAAAAGAACAGATGCAAAATTTTAGATCGATATCTCACAAACTGAGGGACTAGATTGACTAATTTAATTCATTTAACCATTATTTGAAGAAACCGAATGGATTACAATTAAATTCGGTTATTACCTTATACCAGGTTTTCAAAAAGTATGATTTGATTCTAAGTGTCTTTTCGGTCCTTTTTAAAATGTCTTTATTAAGGTCTAGTCCAATATCAGTAGATCCATCGCTAACATAAATTGCTCTTTAGAAAAATTGTCCACTTAATTACAAAAAAATACGCTTTAAGTGAAATGAAAAATTAAAGTTTATGGAAATCACGGTACATCGGTGTAGATACTGCTAAAGTAATGAAAATATTGATATAGTATAACTAGAATTTAGGCATTAAATTAATATGTAGCCAGTGATATACATAGGTTCACTAACAGCGTTTCTTTTTTCACAAAAATGTTGCATTTTTGCTGCCCTATGCTCGGTTCACAAAGCTGTGTATTGCTTTCTCAACATGTTTTCAGGCTCGATTGTTCTCTTTTCAAAGGGTTTGCCTTCTAACCAGACAAAACTGCAATTTTTATTTATAGTTTCTGAAAGTTTCAAAGTGTTGTAATCAAATTTAATTGAATTAGAATCGGTCAATTTTACTAAACTCATTAATGAAAACTGCAAATGAGTTCGTCGATTCATGCTCATCATCATCAAAGAGCTGTGAACTCTTTCGCAGACTCAAAAAAAAGTTGTCACTATAAGGTAATACTTGCACATTACTATACTTTTATGATTACTATGAACGAAAACAATCCAACAGCTGATTTGTAACAGGGTGCCATTTTTTTAACACTTTATCATTTAAAAAATTGGGCATTTTTGATAGGGTATAATAGAAAACTTGTACAATGTTGTCCTATAATAAGGCAACATTTATAGTGCATCGAGAAAAGAAAACACAATTAGTGTTACCAAGATATCTTACATATTGATCAATCAGTATATAGTATAGTTGTATGGAACGATTTTGCTATGTACCAGGATAATATGCTATCCACACAAACAATATTGTTCACAAGTATTTAGTTTAACAATCGAAATTTATGTGGTAAGTCAAGAGGATTCGAAAACCCATATGTTAGTATGTGGAGGCGAGGGGCGTACTTAAACTACTTGAACATGTTATACACAAGGATACACTGTTTTTAGAAAAATATTCTCTGTTAATTCAAGTATAACATCTAACATCTCGATCAATATATGTACATATATGCTATAAATTCAAACAGAAGTTCGAAAATATTAATATTAGGTATATGGATTCTGGAGGAAGTCTTGACTCAATTTTATCCATGTTTGGTAAATGATGTTCCCTGAGTTTGATTAAGACGACTCACATATTGAAGAATATCTGAAACGAGGGTTTGTCCGGAAAGTAATAGGACTTATTTTCTTCCGCCGCGATTGCACTTCAGAGCATGCGCGCACCGACTAGACTCAGTAGAGGGCATTCCCAGCTAACGAACGAGCGGCTGTTCTCTCCGATCACCGAGTCAGGACTAACATTTTTGCGCGACGTTTTTCTGTGAGTGGTGGAAGCCGAAAATGCAGCGTACGTTAGAGCAGAGGTATGCGATTAAATTCTGTGTGAAACTCTTTAAATCTGCGACAGAGACGTTTGATATGATCAAGCAGGCTCCCCCAGATGTGGCTTTAGGAAGAAATGGTGTGTTTCGGTGGCACCAAACCTTTTTGGAGGGTAGGGAAGAGGTCGCTAACCAAGGCCAGCATCCCAACGCAATGAAAGGCAAGCGTTTTGAGACGACAGGCTCTCCTCAGCATGCACCTCGGCTATTCTGGAGCCTCTTTTGAAAGTTTTTAAAGAATTGTAAAGATTGATTCAATCATTTTTTTAAATCGACTCAGTTCTATTACTTTCCGGACAAGCCCTGTATCACATGTATGATATGAAGTCAATCGAAACTTGGAAAATGCTTCTGTTAAGTATATGGAGACTATAAAAACCAATAATCTGAAGTTGTCAAATACTCTCAGACAAAATACGGAAGGAATATAAGATTTTGTTATGTGAAAAGTTGTCGTAGGTAGTTTAATATTTCTGTTTGATTTTGTTTCGGATGGCCTGATTTCTTAGAATCACCGTCATCCGTTAAGGTCATGCTGAAATAGAGCATTCCAAAGTTTGGCGCAGTACATGACTTTTTGTATTAAACAAGTTGTACAAAACTACTACCAAAGCTTGAATGAAAGAAATTTGATTTCTTTTTCCGCTCTTGCGGAATGAAATTTCAGAGTTAATCCGATTTTGAGGGTTCCTGCTGATAAATATTAATCCGATGTTGACCTCCACTATGAGTTTTAAAATTCTCGCATTCCATTTTAATTTTTATAGTTTTTGTAAGTAATAAATCCCGCTTTACACAATGCAATTTAAGCTGCTTTTACTCCTCCGAACTTTGTTATCAAATTTGTCACGTTTTTGTTGTAAAAACCTGCATTTTCAAATTAAAATTCATTTCAGATTACACTATTGGGTCCATTACAATAACTTTCAATGCGCACAAACAAGCGAATCCATACTTCCACTAAACCAAATGAGTTTTTCTTGTCCCAGACAATTTATAGTTCCGACGTTGTTTATAGTCACAAACTTATCAGCCTACAAATCTCGAAACGCGCTTCCTGCAGCACAGCTTTGAAATTTCTGTACAGCGCCGTCTTCAATTAAGCCGGCCTTCAAGCTCAGTCTACAGTATTACCCCATATAAACAATCCGTCTTTCCAGTTTGGTGAGCACAGTGTCACACATACATATATATATATAAACGCGCACTCAGTTTTCGTGGCGGCAAGCTCTAGCGACTCTAGCGCAGCCACCAACCCCCAACTACTCGCATACCTGCTGCCAGCCACTTAGGAAGTTACATAATTGCGCAACTGATATTTATTTTGGCCTCCATCGGCCGCCAATGCCACACTGCGGAGACACATTCGTGCGCGCGAACTTGGCGGCCCAGCAACTACGCGTCAGGTTCCGCTTTCACTTCCGCGCGTCGTTTCAGTTGAACTTTTATTGTCCTGAGGATGAAGCAAAAATACGAAGAAGAAGAAGCGCTGTGCGTTGGGATGCATTTAATCTTTTTTTTTGTATTTGTTTTTTGCGCTTTTATTACTGTTGCCATAGTCATTGTTGTTGTAACTTTTGCTATTAACTATTATTGTTATTGTTGGCAGGCGCTTCAGATTTCGCCAAGCCGGCTACCCAAGTGGCTGGCCAATTCATTATGGCAGGCACTCAATGCCACGGCTACGTGTGCTCATGTATACAAGTGCATTGTTGTTGTTTGTATACAATAACTTTAACTTTTTGGCGGTCCCGATGGGAGAAAAGTTTTCGGCTCATTTTATTTATGCTCCATTTTATGTATGCACGTTGGCGACAGCAGTGGCCGCAACGGAAGCGGGGGCGGCAGCAGCGCTTCTTTGACTGAACGCTTCGTTTGGTCTACTTCGGTGCGCCTCTGCGCGTACGCATTCTTCACGTCTCTGCTTTATTGTTTAATTCTTTGTTCTGGATCACGCTAGCTATACTTCCTTCAGTGCGCTTGGCCTTTCACTGCATGTGTAAGTATGTATGTTTACGTTGTTATTTGGAGCAGTAAATTTTTCTTGTATTCGTCGCCGCACTCGTCCTGCTCGGCCTTTTGGACAAACTCACTCATTTGCCGCCGATGTGTACGTGTCTGCTCTTGCTTATTTTATCTATGATCTGAAGTCGCAATTAAAGGGTGTTCTTTTAGAGATACAGATTAATTTTATTTCAATAAAAAAGCTTTAGGGTTTGCGCATGGACACTCGAACTACGTCTGGTGCATTAAACCCAGTTACTACTGTGATCAAACGAGATACGCGTCGTTTTGTGAGACTCTAAAGGTGAATTCTTCGATTTTTATACTCCCGCAACAAAGTTGCTAAGGAGAGTATTATAGCTTTGTTCACATAACGGTTGCTTGTAAGTCCTAAAACTAAAAGAGTCAGATGTAGGATTATATATACCAAAGTGATCAGGGTAAGGAGTAGAGTTGAAATCCGGATATCTGTCTGTCGGTCCGTGCAAGCTGTAACTTGAGTAAAAATTAAGATATCATGATGAAACTTGGTACACGTATTTCTTGGGTCCATAAGAAGGTTGTGTTCGAAGATGGGCAAAATCGGCCACTGCCACGCCCACAAAATGGCGAAAATCGAAAACCTATAAAGTGTCATAACTAAGCCGTAAATAAAGATATTAAAGTGAAATTTGGCACAAAGAATCGCATTAGAGAGGGGCATATTTGGACGCATTTTTTTTGGAAAAGTGGGCGTGGCCCCGCGCCCTACTAAGTTTTTTGTACATATCTCGGAAACTACTATAGCTATGTCAACCAAACTCTATAGAGTCGTTTCCTTCAGGCATTTCCATATACAGTTCAAAAATAGGATAATAACCACGCCCACCTCCCATACAAAGGTTATGCTGAAAATCACTAAAAGTGCGTTAACCGACTAACAAGAAACGTCAGAAACACTAAATTTTACGGAAGAAATGGTAGAGAGAAGCTGCACCCAGGTTTTTTTAAAAATTGAAAATGGGCGTGGCGTCGCCCACTTATGGACCAAAAACCATATCTCAGGAACCACTATACCGATTTCAATGAAATTCGGTATATAATATTTTCTTAACACTCTGATGACATGTACGAAATATGGGTGAAATCGGTTCACAACCGCGCCTTCTTCTAATATAACGCTATTTTGAATTCCATCTGATGCCTTCTCTGTATAATATATACATTAGGAAATGAAAGTACAATTCAATACTCTAAGTACACAAATTGATCTAATCTAATTAATTTTACAGCAAAATATAAAAATATGTAAATCACGAACTTAGCCCTTCCTTACTTGTTTCTACATATGTATGTCTGAATTTGTTTAACAAAGAAGTGCGATTAAATTTTGTTTGCGGAAAGAAATTTCGCCTGTAGAAACGTTGAGGATGTTGCAAAAAGCCTTTAGAGACCCAACTCCTTCTTTTGAAAGTGTTAACAAGTGGTATAACGAGTTCAAAGTCGGTCGTGAGAGTGTTGAAAAAATGTGGTGTCAAATCGGCCAAAAACATCGACTGATGCACATCCCGTCAAAAAAGTCAAAGAAATGGTGCTTGGAAATCTTCGATTAACTATTAGATACATTGCTGACATCTTGGGCATATTATTTGGTTCGGTGCAGGTGATTTTTAAAAACGAATTGGGCTTGAGAAGAGTCAAATGTGGAATGGTTCCAAAAACTCTCAATTTTTTTCGAAAAAGACCGTCTTGTTAACATCTGTGAAACATTCCTTTCTAACTATCAAAGCGTAGCGAAATGCATCATAATTAGAGATGAGATTTGTATCTGCGCTTACGATCCCGAAACAACCGATCAATCGAGCGAATATCGTACCAAAATCGGGCCGAAACCGAAAAAACCACGTCAAAGTCGCTCAAAAATCAAGGTCATGTTGACAGTTTTCTTCGTTTATCGTGGTGGTGTGGTATCAACAAAGAATAATAATAACAATATTTGAGCATTATGCGCCGTTTACGTGAAGCTAAGAGACCAGTTTTGTGGGCCGAAAACTCTCGGTTTTTGGACCACGATAATGTACTATCTCATACTGCATTTTGGACCCCTTTTTCTGACATATCTCGCCTTATCTCGCTCATAACATGCCAAATGCTAGTCTCAAACTCTCCTAAGTCTAAGCTGATTCAGCAGAATAGACCAATGATTCTAGTACAACTTTATCTATATATTTTTTTTCACCAAATGTTCATCAGTAACTTTTTCTAAAGCCAGCATTGTCCGAACAATCTTTGTTCCCACTACTAAAATGAAGTACGAATTTTCTCTCCAAAAAGCTGTTCATTTATCGGAACCAACCATGACGGGCCACTATTCCACACATACTTCCCATAGAAGCTGAGGAATCGAAATCAAGTTCTTGTATGGAAATATAATTTTTGACGAGATTACGGGGTATAAGTCTTGAAATGATTTCCTGTCAAAACCCACTAAGCAAAAATGCCATTGTTTTGACAACTGATTTGACCTTTGAAGAGTAGACCCTCCGAAACACACCCTATTTTTACATATGTAAATATATGAATGTGTGTGTGTGTGTGACTCAGCCAACTAATGGTGTTATTGCTTTTGGCCAAGATAAAAACTTTTTGCGCTTAAATTTTGCAGCTCACACAAAAATTTGTTGAAAATTTGTTTTTAACACACTTTGTGTCCAATTAAGTGTGTGTTGGTTGCCGATTGCATCAAAAGACCTTAAGAAAACCTCAAAGCAATGAACTTAAGTTATGCGCAACAAGATTGTATATGGGCGTAAATACATTATATTCTATTTGTTGGTGCATGGCTAAGATAGGGGCATTCTTAAATAAATTGAAAAATTATTGTATGGCGAAAGTGAGTGAGACAATTGACCCGAAATATTATTGTGAGACTTCGTTCTGTTTAAAGGAACTCCTAAATACTTGAAATTAAATAAAATTACGAAAGGTCATCGCTTTTCTTTTCGATTCGTTAAATAGCTAAGTTTTTTTCTCTTTTCTTTCCACATATCTACGTAGATTCTTTACAGTCCTTATGCAGCTAATGAACTCTCTATTTTTAATGCTGGTGTGAATGATTTATGTGTAAGTATAACATAAATAAAGTTTAGTTGGATTTCAGATGGGTTTTTGGCTTAACTGTAAGGAAGGTTTGACTATACTGTCACTACCTTAAGAATCTTTCTATCGTAATGAATTATTATACGGGTTTCTACCGAAAATTACTCAGGGATGATAGTCTTTAACCTCACTGTTAAATGTGTTGTGGATGAACTTTTGCACATTTAATAGAATTCACATTGAACATAGTTAGTAAATACTCAGACAGTCATAAAAACTGATTTTAGCTTGATTTCGGGGATATTTTCAGTTTTCAGTAAACACTATTTGTAACTCGCTCGAACTCTATCAACTATGTATATCAAGAACTGTGTTTTGAGGGAGGGAGGCACAATGATTTCAGTCCATAATTTATAACACCTGAAACGAATCGAGATAGACAAAGAGTACAAGGTTCGTCCGGAAAGTAATAGGATGGAGTCGATTTAAAAAAATCAATTAAACCAATCGTTACAATTCTTTAAAAACTATCAAAATAAGTCTTGAGATCCGAGATGGATGCTGCTTGGATCCCCTCTGTCGTCTCAAAATGCTTGCCTTTCATCGGCCTTTTCAGGCAAGGAAACAAAAAAGTGCGGGGGGCACAACTGGGCTGTAGGGCGGCTGCGGAAGCGTTGGAATGCCGGCCTCGGTTAAGTAGTTTTTGACAAGAACGGCGGTGCAAGCCATGGTGCAATTTCCAAATGGGCTGCGATTGTTTGTCCCGATTGACCCTTCGTTTGAGTCTCTTCAGGTCTTCCATGTAAAACTTGGCGTTAACGGTTTGTCCAGGAGGAACAAATTCATGGTGAACGATGCCTTTGATGTCAAAAAAGACAATGAGCATCGTTTTCACTTTGGATTTGCTCATTCAGAAGTGACCTCTTCCTGGCCCTCCAAAAAAGCCTGGTGGCACCGAAACACACCTCTTCTTGCTAATGCAACATCTGGGTAAGCCTGCTTGATCATATCAAAATGAACTCAATCGCGTACCACTGCTCTAAGGAACGGTGCATTTTCGACTTGCACCACTCACAGAAACACGTTGCAAGAAAATGTTTGTCCTGATGCTCCAGGTGATCGGAGACCATTGACCAGCCGCTCGTTCGTTAGCTGAGAACGCCCTCTACCGAATCCGGTCGGTGCGCGCAGGCTCCGAAGTACAGTCGCGGCGGAAAAAAATCAGTTCTATTACTTTCCGAACAGACCGTGTATAAATGATTATAACGAGTTGACGCACGTGTGGCTGTCTGTCGGTCTGACCATGCAAGCGATAACTTGAGTAAAAATTGAGATATTGTAATGAAATTGTACACGTGTGCCTTAGCATAAAAATGAGGACGAGTTCGTAGATGAGGGGGATCGTAAGTATAGTAATAAGTGTATATAAAGCATAGTATAAAATGTCATGACTAAGCACTAAATTAATATATTGAATTGTAGTTTAGTACAGTGGATCGCGTAGCAAGAACACTTGCGGGCCAAAAACTTTCTAAATATGGGACTGACCTTCTAAAACTGGTTGAAAAGTTCTCGGCCTGACACATAATGACACCACTTAGTTTGTGAATTATATCATTTTCAATGAAGCAACTTTTGTAATTGTAAAAGGGAATTCCGCGTGTTGATTGAAACAAAAACTTGGTTGCCCCAGGAAAATCAACCATCAAAGATTGCTGTGGTAAGTTTGGACATGGTGAAATAAGCACCGAAGACGTTGAACGAAGTGAACCACCAAAGTGGTTGTTACCGCTGAAAACTTCACAAAAGCTCACAAAATAATTTTGGAAGAGCATAAAGTGTGGTCGGTCAAGATAGCAGGCACTCTAAAAATATAAACTGGAATTGTATAACATATTATATTTTCCACGGGTATGGGAAAGATATGTGCAAAGTGGGTGCCGCGCGAGCTAACTTTTAAACAAAAACAACGACGAGTTGATTATTCGGAGCTGTGTTTGGAGCCGTTCAAGCGAAATAAACCCAAATTTTTTCCTACTACGCCATTTAAACAATGGATCGCTGGAAAATATCCGCATTTGAAGAAAACGGATTCACCAAGACAATGCACCGTGTGGCATGTCAGCGAAAACGATGGCAAAAATACACGAGTTGGGTTTTGAATTGCTTTCGCATCCACTTTATTCTCCAGCGACTATTTCTTGTTCTTAGATCTCAAAAGTGGAGGATGTAGTCATGTGTAGAATTTCACGCAAGTGAGGAAAGTTCTCTGATCGCCATTCACTTGGGAGTGGCCAAAAACGATTATTTTACACATGGCTCAAGCAGCTCACTACTTCCGGTCTTTGACCTCTGGGTAGCCTAGGAACATCCGTTCGAAGGCGAGCTAATGTGAGAAGCCAAAACATTCCCTACATATTGTTGTGCGCTTGGCGTAGGACCCGCCACGTAAAAACACACTCCAATGAAAAAGAAAAAACAGCCTCGGATGAGAGACCCCCCTTTTGATGACGACCATGGTAAACGAAATAAGGACTACGATTTGAGGGCATGCACTTGGAATGTCCGGACCCTTAATTGGGAAGGTGCCGCTGCCCAGCTGGTTGATGTCCTCGCGAAAATAAAGGCTGACATCACCGCCGTCCAAGAAATGCGATGGACGGGACAAGAACAGAGACGAGTAGGTTCTTGTGAATTTTACTACAGTGGCCATATAAAGGAGCGCTAGTTTGGTGTTGGATTCGTGGTGGGAGAGAGACTCCGTCGCCGAGTATTATCATTCACTCCGGTGAATGAACGTCTAGCCACAACACGCATCAAAGCGAGGTTCTTCAACATATCGCTTATTTGCGCCCACGCACCGACGGAAGAGAAGGACGATGTGACCAAAGATGCCTTTTATGAGTGCTTGGAGCGCACTTATGAGAGCTGCCCCCGCCACGATGTCAAAATCGCGCTTGGCAAAGAAGGTATCTTGGGTAAAGAAGGTATCTTTGGCACTACGGTCGGTAATTTCAGCCTCCACGACGAAACATCCCCAAATGGTCTGAGGCTGATCGACTTCGCCGGGGCCCGAAATATGGTTATCTGTAGTACTAGATTCCAGCATAAAAAGATTCATCAAGCTACCTGGCTGACTCCGCATCAAAAAACTACCAACCAGATCGATCATAATGTGATAGACGGAAGACACGTCTCCAGTGTTTTAGATGTGCGTGCGCTCCGAGGTCCTAACATCGACTCGGACCACTATCTTGTTGCAGCCAAGATTCGCACCCGCCTCTGTGCAGCAAAAAACGCGCGCCACCAAACACAAGGAAGGTTCGACGTCGAGAAGCTGCAATCACAACAGACAGCCGAAGGATTTTCTACTCGGCTTGCACTCCTGCTCTCTGAGAGCACTCGTCAACAACTCGGTATAAGGGAACTGTGGGACGGCATTTCAAACTCCTTACGTACAGCTGCAACCGAAACCATTGGTTTTCGGAAAGTGCAAAAGAACAGCTGGTACGACGAGGAGTGCCGTGTCGCAGCGGAGAGAAAACAGGCTGCCTACCTCGCAACGTTACGATCGACCACTACACGTGCGGGATGGGATAGATACCGAGAGTTGAAGAGGGAAGCGAGACGCATTTGTAGACAAAAGAAGAAAGAGGCCGAAATGCGTGAGTACGAAGAGCTTGATAAGCTGGCCGACAGGGGTAATGCTCGAAAATTCTACGAAAAAATGCGTCGGCTTACAGAAGGTTTCAAGACCGGAGCATACTCTTGTAGAACCCCCAAAGGCGCTCTAGTGATGCCCAGAGCATACTTGATTTATGGAGGGAACACTTCTCCAGCCTGCTGAATGGCAGTGAATGCACAACGCCAGGAAAAGGCGAACACGATTCCCCAATCGATGACGATAGAGCAGACGTTCGATTACCCGACCATGAAGAAGTTCGAATAGCAATTACCCGCCTGAAGAACAACAAAGCGGAGGGGGCCGATGGATTGCCGGCCGAGCTATTCAAACACGGCGGCGAAGAACTGATAAGGAGCATGCATCAGCTTCTTTGTAAAATATGGTCGGACGAAAGCATGCCCAACGATTGGAATTTAAGTGTGCTATGCCCAATCCACAAAAAAGGAGACCCTACAATCTGCGCCAACTACCATGGGATAAGCCTCCTCAACATCGGGCATAAGGTTCTATCGAGCATATTGTGTGAAAAATTTAAGCCCACCGTCAACGAGCTGATTGGACCTTATCAGTGTGGATTCAGACCTGGAAAATCAACAACCGAATAGATATTCACCATGCGTCAAATTTTGGAAAAGACCCGTGAAAGAAGAATTGACACACACCACCTCTTCGTCGATTTCAAAGCTGCTTTCGACAGCACGAAAAGGAGCTGCCTTTATGCCGCGATGTCTGACTTTGGTATCCCCGCAAAACTAATACGGCTGTCCAAACTGACGTTGAGTATCACCAAAAGCTCCGTCAGGATCGGGAAGGACCTCTCCGAGCCGTTCGATACCAAACGAGGTTTCAGACAAGGCGACTCCCTATCGTGCGACTTCTTCAACCTGCTTCAGGAGAAAATAGTTCGAGCTGCAGAACTAAATAGACAAGGTACCATCTTCTATAAGAGTGTACAGCTGCTGGCGTATGCCGATGATATTGATATCATCGGTCTCAACACCCGCGCCGTTAGTTCTGCTTTCTGCAGGCTGAACATGGAAGCACAGAAAATGGGTCTGGCTGTGAACGAGGGCAAAACGAAATATCTTCTGTCATCAAACAAATAGTCGTCGCACTCGCGACTTGGCTCTCACGTCACTGTTGACAGTCATAACTTTGAAGTTGTAGATAATTTCGTCTATCTTGGAACCAGCGTAAACACCACCAACAATGTCAGCCTGGAAATCCAACGCAGGATTGCTCTTGCCAACAGGTGCTACTTCCGACTGAGTAGGCAAGTGAAAAGTAAAGTCCTCTCGATGGACAAAAACCAAACTCTATAAGTCGCTCATAATTCCCGTCCTGCTATATGGTGCAGAGGCTTGGGCGATGACAACAACCGATGAGTCGACGTTACGAGTTTCCGAGAGAAAAATTCTGCGAAAGATTTATGGTCAGAGCTGGAGCATTTTCGTCCATTCGGACAACATGACCCAGCCAGCGTAGCCGCTATCTTTTAATTCGCTGAACTATGTCAATGTCGTCATATATCTCATACAGCTCATCGTTCCATCGAATACGCCGTGGCCAACGCGCAAGGGACCGTAAATCTTTTCTCTCCAAAACTCGCAACGTCAAATCATCATTTGTTGTCATCGTCCAAGCCTCTGCCCATATAGCAGGACTGGAATTATGAGTGACTTATAGAGTTTAGCTTTTGTTCGTCGAGAGAGGACTTTACTTTTCAATTGCCTACTCAGTCCGAAGTAGCACCTGTTGGCAAGAGTTATCCTGCGTTGGATTTCCGGGCTGATATTGTTGGTGGTGTTTACACTGGTTCCCAAATATACGAAATTATCTACAACTTCAAAGTTATGACTGTCAACAGTGACGTGGGAGCCAAGTCCCGAGTGCGACGACTGTTTTTTGATGACATGCGAAGACCCATTTGCTTCCTTGTCAAGTCTGGAGAAAGCAGAACTAACGGCACTGGTGTTGATGCCGATGATATCAATAACATCGGCATACGCCAGCAGCTATACACTCTAATAAAAGATTGTACCTTCTCGATTAAGTTGTAGAATACGAGTATAAATAATACATAATAATACACTGATGCCAATGATTTTTCCAGTCCTCAAAACTCTTTGAATATGCACTTTTTGGGATGGCCTTCAGCGCCTTGAGCAATTTTTTTTCAATTTCAATTTGGTGACAAGAAAAAATCTTACGAATCTAAATTTGGTGATTACGGTGGTTGATCGATGGTATTCATTGCGTTCGATATTTTTATCCATTGTAAAAATCGCCTCGCGCTGCTGAGGTGTACTGACTTAAGGGGTTACATGGGTTTAAGAGTTTCAAAAAATCGCATTTTTTTATTGTCTTATTAAATTCCACAACACCTTTAGAATATTATCTTAAATTTTCAAGTTTATCCCAGTAATAGTTTCGGAGATACAACCTGGGGAACTTGTGAGCTGAAGGCTAGCTGGGCTAAGTGCGCGGTCTGTAAGCAACTGTTGTAATCAAATTGGTTGACTGATCGCGCTCATATTTTACAGACCTACCAACATAACAAAAAAAAGATTTTTGAAATATGGTGGTATTTAATTAGAATTTTCGCTTAAGTTTTTGTTATAATGATTTTCAATTTTTGTTTTTTTGGCAAAATCAATTAATTTTGTTCAAAATAGTCTCTCTTTGCTTCAATGCAGCTTTTTGCACGGTCTAAGAGCATGTCGAACGAGTGTTTTAGCTCGTTGGCCAGTATGGACGCCAGTATGCCGATGCAAGCCTCTTGAAGGGTCTGCACTACGTTTTCCTTTCATGGGCAAATGCATTTCTCTAAAAAGGAAGAAGTCGCACGGTGCCATATCAGTTGAATACGGGGAGTGGTTAATGGTTAAAATATGATTTTTGGTCAAATAATCGTCCTTCGAATGCTGTATTCTGAGCAATTTTTGGAAGTCAGTCAATTTGTGCGGAACAAACCGTGCACACACCTTTCGTAAGCCCAAATGTTTGGTCAAAATGCGATGGTATGGAGATGTTCAATTCCATTTCCATGAATTTCAATGATGATTTTGGCTGATTTTTGATGAATTCACGCACAGTTTCAGATTTTGATTGGCCCACATATTGATCGTCATTTATGTCCTCACGACCACTTTGAAAACGTTGAAACCACTCCTGCACTCTGCTACGGGATAGGCAATCTTCGCCATAAACTTGTTTCATTAATTGAAACGTTTCGGTAAAAGTTTTATCAATTTTAAAACAAAATTTAATATTGACTCTTTGTTCAAAGCTCATTTTCGCACCGATCACATAAACACACTGACACCGAAAACACAATAACTTCACTTTGAATGCATGAAATGTCATGAACTTTTCACTGGACAATGGATAAGGATAGCAGTTTCTAACGCACCGGTCGGCATATAGATGGTGCCACCAGGGGGCGCTAGATTCAAAAAGTCCTCTTTATTTTGGAACACACCTTGTATAATTGGTTGGATTCCGGTACTCTGGTTGAAGACATTCCTTACTTGTTTTTTCATTTGTTTGTTTATATTTGAATATTAATAATAATAATTATTATAATAATACTTATAATTTAGAGATATTTATTCTTGACATGCTCCGGCTCAATGGAGCTTCAAATATTGTGGCATTTGCATCGACAAAAGTTTCGAGAAAAATGAGTTTACAGTTTTCTTTATGTCATTCCGAGGAAGGCTTTTATTTTTAAGTCGTTAAAATATCGATTGATATTTTGTTTTTAGAAAGGTTTTGCAGCGTGCGCATAGCTTTTTGATCAAATACTGCAAAAGCTGTGGTGATACTTTCCTCATAGATAAATAGCCGTCTAAGCTGTGATTACCAAAAGTGAGCATCAATACACTAGTTACTGTATATTGGACGAGATACTTCAGCTTACTTTCAGCTGCTGTAAAACCCATTCAACTATTTGTGATCTCATAACATATTAAACAGAGTTGAAGTTATATTAGTATTACTCAACTATTACTGGTCTGTAGCACTGAAAAACACCAAAGACCTTAACTCTAACACTTTGCTCTCCCTTTATATTCTTAAAATTTGCAAGAGTGTCTAGTACTCGCTCTCCCCCGAACATAACCTCTTGCATGTAAAATATGATCTTGGTGTCCGTTTCAAAGTTGCTCCAACATGAACTGTACACTTTCTGCTACCTAAGAAACTGCAACAGCTGCTCGCTGTGGCAAATTCTCTATTTACAAATGTTTGTGTATATAAATGACACAGCCGCCAGGTATCCGCACGTTTGCGCCACTTTCCGCACAATTGTGCAATAGTTTGGCATACTTTCGAACACGTTATCGCTTTTAGTATTCTCATGTATGTTCGAACGTACTAAGTATCCCGGAAGAGAGCCATCAATTTCTTTTCATATTTAGCAAATTTTGCTGCGGAGTGTGTACGTGTAAGCGCCTACAAATGTGTCAAGCAAGGAATAATATAAAATGCAAGAGTCACAGAAGTTTTGACAGCTGCCTTCAATGAACGTTGGAGAATAGTTTGATCCTGTGGTTTGCAGAGTTTCAGGTGACGTTGTTGGTGTCCATGTGGAAATGAGATCATTAAGGGGCATTTACATGTTTTAAAATATCTTATTTAAAATGGTGCTTAAATTTCTTTTGAAGAAATTTGCAGACAAATCGCTTTTTTATAAATACAATTAATTATTTACTAGTAATTTTTCTAAGTAAAATTATGATAAGACATATTATACTGTATAATATGATGAAAAAATATGAAAGTATGGATTAATTTGGACATAAGTGTAAGATAATTATATTTCACATATTTTCGGAATTCAAAATTGTAATTTTAATTTTTATTGAAATGTCTCTAAGGTATTTATTCAGTTATAACAAAGCCTCATAATGTAGTTAAAAACAAGTTAGGAAAGGTTCAGATCGGAATTTGGCGTACATTAGTCCCTATCGAAATTCTATGAAGTAAGATTATGCATTATTATTATAAAGGGTATATGAAGAAGAGAATGGAAAGTCTGAATTCCATTCTGGACTCACGCAACAACATTAAGTTTAGTATATGATAGCTAAACCATAGCGATCCAGTATTACATTTTCTCTCAACGTTGCTAAGATATCTTACTTATTGACCGAGTAGTATCTGGTAGTTGGGGGTAGTATCGACCCATGTATCACACAATAAATATGCCACATACTAATAAAATGTTCCCTGAGACTCATTTAGGTACCTCACCTACCATTACCAATTACATGGAGTAAAATCACAGTAGGTATTGAGACACAATTCATATCAAGAGTCAGATAAATGTGTCAATGTACTAAGCATTAAATGTGTAAACAGGTACGGATTTACCTCGAAGGAATTCGGGCTTATCAACCAATAAATATTTACAAACATATACGTATATATTGGTACGGTAATTTCCAACGAAATCGCTTTAAACACACAACTATGCAATTACAAACAAATACGACAGCCAATGCCCAGGTACACTCGGCTAAAACCAGTCGAACTCGGCAAAATAAATGAAGTGATATGCAACTAAACAGGAAAGGCAAGCCAATAGTCACATCAATGTGTGTAGAATAACGGTATTTTCAGTAAAATAGGCCTCCGTGCAAAAGTCACACACCTGCACAAACACTTACCAACACACACACATACGCCACTTTCACATGGAGTTTATAAAATGAAGTGCCAGCCGCAAATAATAAAGGAGAAATTGTGTGGCCAACACTTCAACCACAATGCTTCGGAATTGCTACTGTGAAAGAGGCACTAACAGAGAACTGTAAACAGTCAACTAACCGCAATTGTAGCAAAGCCAACTACCAATGTGACCATAGAGCATGTATAGGTAAATAGCTATATATTTAACTATAACCAACACTAGAGGGAAAATACAGACAGTCAATACAAAGTGTCGGCGTGCCTTTTGGCCCCACACAGATGTGTGTCTTTTGACCCATTGTTTGCGCAAAACCTGTGTCGAATAAAAAACCTGGTAAATTCATGGAAATTTGAATATATTCAGCACTTATTTAAGGGAAGAAATCTCATGAATATAAATAATATATGACAACGAGTAAGGAAGTGCTAAATTCGGGTGCAGGGGTCCACATATTCGGTACCTAAAGTCGTAAACAGTTTTTTTGGATATGAACAATTTTTCGTCGTAAAGATGCATACACTAAAGGCATTATTCGTGCAAATTTTAATCCAGTTACATTAATTGCTTCACAGCGTGACATAAGAATATGAAAAAATTTCCACGTACCAAGTTTTGCCAAAGCGGTCAGTCGGATTCCGGGATATGGGATTTCACAAAAAGTGGACGGTGCCACGCCCATCGTCCAAATTTCACACCAGCTCCCATAAAGCTTTCTCATACCATCCCGGGGGAAAGTTTTTACGAATCTGACGCATTTAGTTATTGATTTATCGCGCTTTTAGTAGTTTTGAACAGTCCCGTTATATGGGAAGTGAACGGAGTTTTCATTCGATTTCCACCATTTTAAACTGTAGGTAGAAGTTCTTGCAGTATTCGCGCTGAGCGAATTTGGACATTAAACATATTAGGGGGAGGGGCCACGCCCACTTTTTCAAAACTTTTTATCCACAAGTAGCCCTTGATACTGCGTTCTGCTGTGCCAGATTACAGTTTTATATCTTAATTTAGTCCTTAGTTATGGCACTTTAAAAGTTTTAGGTTATTGGCGATTTGTGGGCGTGGCAGTAGTCCAATTACGCCCATCTACGAACTCGAATTTTTTTTTTACTAAGAAACCCGCATACCAAGTCTCATCAAGATATCTCAATATCTACTCAAGTTACAGCTTGCACGGATGGACGGACGGACGGACAGACAGTGAACCGATTTCAACTTTTCTCGTCATCCTGGTTATATGTCTATTTCGATCAGTTTTAGGTGATACGTTAGGGTTCTATAAATGAAAAATGATTAGTCAATTGTAATAAATATGTTAATTACAAATCTTCTGATGAAATTTTTTTTGAATCGTCAATTAATAATAAAGCTAAAGGAACAAGACATAACCTACAGGGCTGTAATGGTATACAGCTCCACAATGAGCGTAGGCACTGACCTGAATTCAGTCGATAATTTTTTGGGAAATATTAACCAAATTGTAGCTAACGCAAATTCATCAAGGAGAACACAACTTTGGCTTCAAAACTGGTTATGGCATGAAAAAAAATATTTAAACAAGTTCTGTAGAGCTCAAAATTTTGTTTTATAATATCATTATTTTAAAGTCGTAAGTTTGCTTGCTTTAGAGTTAAAAAAATTTATTGGAAAAAAAGAAAAAAAATGGGTTTGGGTACCTTGTAGTGTTTTCGTTAGAGCAAAAACTGAAACTTAAGAAGACTGATATACATATGTATGTAAGTTTAGTCCAACTGGAGCTTACAATTTTATAAACACACTCTATTTTTTATGAGATTTTTTAACATTCATGAGAACTTTTCATTCAAATACAAAACTAGAGCAAAAGCAGCAACAGGTCCAATAAATCGGCCGACAGGCAGCGAGTCAAAAAAAAAAAACACAGAAACTGCTGCTCCATACACCCAACAAGCGGTAACGGTAACAAATTTTATGGCCCTCACCGGAAGTCTATTATTATGCATGCTCACATTTATCGATGAATTTTCGCTGTGGTGAGTGTTGTTTTTGCTGTTGTTATGTCGGCGAAAAAATATGGCGCACCAAAGTATGTGAATTGTCGTCTCGCCTCACTCATATTTGTGTGTGTGCGTTATTTACGTGTGTGCAACGACAGAAGGCGTCGCGAACCTGCTGGGCATAATGGTTCGCATTTTGAATAATTTATATGGCAAATAGGCTGCGGTCAACGTTAGTCAGCGGGCGGCCGAAGCAGACAGGCGACTAACTAAACGAACCATATGCACAAGTGCATAAATATAAATGTTTCCAATGCATGCATACGTAGGAGCCTGGGAGCCTGCACACATACAAACTATATACTATACATACATCCAAATAAGCTTCCAGACATGACCGTTAAAGGCGCACAACGCGATTTACACACCGGTGCAGGAGCGGCGAAACATGAAAATCGAAAACTTTTTGTTGCAGAGTGGTAAAGTTTGTTAATTTAAAATGCTTTCAGGGTGCTTCAGTTTATAATGGGAGTTTAAATGGTGGTAACTTTTTCTGAGAATGGAACATACATTATTATTGAGAAATACTGGGACAGAAAATCAATAGAAAGTGTTAAAAATAAAAATAGCTTAGTTTAAATTCGTTAAAGTAATCAATTTGCTTCCTCCATTTGAGCAGAGGAGTTCTCAGAGCTCATCTTTGAATGACCGAATCCTGGATCCGCTTATATACTACTATTGAATTTAAAGTCATACAGCAAAACTTCATTAGATCGATAGATTGTTATTCCCAATAGCATATTTTCATCTGCTAAATTTAATTTAAATTTTGTTCAGCGATGAAGCTCACTTCTGGTCGAAGGGGTACGTATAAAACGAAATTGTCACATTGGAGTGACGATAATACCCAAGCCACGAACGAAAAAACATCTATCTCTATTATCATAAGTACCAAAAATAGTACACTGGCTGCTTAAGGAGGAAATAAAGGGAAGAAAGCCTTGAATCAAGTGAGGTAAAACCCATACTAGAGGAAAGTCTTTCTACTACATAAGATTGGCAAGGATCATTCTGCCGGCACCTCAGTTGATGAAGAGCACATCAAGCGTCAAAAGAAAATAGTAGAGAAATTTAAAAACTTCCTAAAAAGGAAACAATGCGAGCTTCCATCTAATTCAGTAAGCAGGCAAGCAAAGAATCGCTCTCAGAAACCAACGATAACAAAACCAGAACAATAAGGCAATAACGCGAACTTCACCTCACTGAGCATCACACAGAAGAGATGGGTGAAGACATCATATTGTCGAATCTAGTATTAAGCTATGTATTCGACAATCCGACGGTTCCCCATCCAGAGTTCGACATCACGGAAACCCCTTGGGAATACAGGGTCCTCAAGTGCATGTACCAGGTCTTACCAGGTCTTACCAGGTCTCGCCTTTGTAAGCTTCAATTTGGATATCCCAAGGAAGACTCGTGCTAGTAAGCCCGTACTAGTGGTCATATGCGGTGAGTCGACTCCACTGTGACGAAACTTTTGACAAAAAGGACAAAGAATATGTTGACGTCTCCAGACAACTTCTAAAGGATGTCGCAATAAGAGAACAACAAAATTCGCCGCAAGCTTAGGTCGTGCAGATTAAGCTGCAGTACTCAAAAAGTGTTACTGCGATATTGAAATCCTCAATAAATGCTTAATTGAAAAGCACCCAAGACAGAACAAAGTCAAAGGGTGCTACAGTCCAAACAACTTGTCGATCGCTCAAAAAACGGGTAGTGTCGATTAGTCAGAGAAGTTTAAAATAATACGATAGCCGTGCTTCGAAACATGTCTATGAAGTCGTGACAGATTGTCAGCATGGAGGACGCTTCAGACGTACCAGCACACTGCACTCCGGACTATATCGAAGATCTACACAGTGAGGCCTGTATACTGCCACGTAAGGAGAATAATGAACTCATATCGAAGCAGTTTCTGCTGGGGTGTTTTCATAGAAGACATCCCTGCAGTCACCCGATTGAAGAGGAACCGCCTCTTCGGAGCATCAAGAGGTCCTTCTTTAACTACGTCGCATATAATACTATACGCCGACCAGACTTTGGACACAACTAACTTCAGAAACGCACTGGCCGCCATTCACAGTGAAGCCATAAACACCTTCACCGACTCCCTCTCAGTGAAAGGCGTACTTGCAGTCAAACCACCACCCATTGAAGACGACGAGCTCGAGTTGCCGCGAGCATCGGGAGTGACCCTTGCGCAGAATCGACGCCGACATACCATATATGTGCCTACATGACTCTAAGCATCTCTTTGAATGCCTAGCGAACCCTACACATCTGACACTCCTCTCCGTATGGTCCAACCCCGTCGAAACAGCATGTTTCCTGGGCCTACCGTTGGATAAACCCGACGACAACTTATCTGAACCTCACTACCCTAACGGAGACTAGATAACCGTTACAACAACAACATACCCTGTGAGATGTACTCATTAATATTTCTTAATCCCCTTCGCCATTAAAAAACGACAACGCTGTAGGTGAAACTTTCCTACTTCACTTGTCTGCTACAATTCACTAAAATTTTAATTTCGCTGTTATTATATTAAATGTTGGTTAATAACGACGATGGCTGACCGAGTAATTTTAAGCATCTTATCGCTCATATTCGCACAGCTTAAATACACTACTAACTTCTAATGAACGCCAGCCAATCTGATCCCAATTATGGCCGGCGTTGGATAAGTAGGTAACCCGTTGCTTATGCCGGATGAATCGCTGAAGCATATACCGCCCTTAATAAACTCATTTGCGCTGTTTCTTGCCAATATTTACATTAACAAAATGCACACATACACAAAAGCATAAATAATGTATCCATTAGCACCCTTTACACGGACGGCTGATACCTGAGAGCTTTTGTTAGTTGCGTTTCATTTCTTTTGCTCCCTTGTGCTTTCTCATTACCGCTTCGCTCGAGCACTTTTCATCTCATTACCATTTTCTTGGTATTGATGTTGGCAATCATTTGCAGCCCTCATTCGCATGTAAATTAATCAGAGTGGTCGTCTGTTGAATGGAACACACTCTAAACACAAGCAGTGAGTTAGCTTTTGGACACTTAATCCGGAAAGAAAACTAAAACACTGTTTCAAATAGAAAACTTTACTCGGTCAGTCAGTCAACTTGTGGAGACTGAAAATAGCGAATGTCACGTGCGTATCTGATTCTTCATTAAATAAAGAGCCCTTAGCTGTTATCTCAGATATATTACAACCAAAGAAATAAATTTGAGGAATGAACAAAACGTAAGAAATCTGCATACATCTGCAGTTCTGCATATAACCATCGCCCTTTAATGCTTTTTCTCCACCTGTCACAACTCGAAAGTCTCTTGGTAGACAGTCGTTTGTTTAGCATCGCTTCTCAACTCATTACTTCCACCGGGTCAACGGCACTTACAGATATGGGCACACCATAATACTGGCTGTCGTTTCTACTATTTCTTCCCTCTTTACACTTCACCGCTGTCGGGCTCATTGACAGGGCATTATGCCGTTTACCTCGATAAAGTTAGTAAGTGAGTGACAAGCATTGAGGTGCCCGCTCAGCCGTCAGTTACAGCGAAAGTACAGGAAATGTGTCATTATGCGCCAAACGATGCAATGATTAAAATAGTAGTGCCGGCAAGTGAGCATGGAACATGGAGCAGAAGTAAATCGACGAATAACGTATTGAGGTTATCAGCCAATTTCGTATGCATATTGGAATCCTCGCTGTTCGACTTTCACGTACACTGAGGAAAATACGCCGAAGTGTGCTGAAATTTTCAATGAAAGCTTTTAGGTCAATCGTTGAAAATATATTAAACATCTTAGATAGTTTGGGCTTAGACAACATCATTACAATACTGATGCACTGCCAATTAAGAAACTGGACCTCTTTATAAGAAAGCTATATATTCCTTCCAAAGATTGTCAACTCTGCATCATTTCCAAAAACTATCTCTTGAATGTTTTATGCCTCAATTCAAACACAAAAATAATACAGTACTATTTTTTCCTAATGACTGTTAAGGTCGAAGTGGTGTTATCAAAGTCTCTTACGGAGACACAAAAGAAATAAATTAAAATGAGGCAGGTAAATATTTATTGTTTTCACTTTTCTCACTAATTTTTGGGCTGGGCTAAGCCGTTATAAAAGACGTGCAGTGCATGTTTCGAAGTTAAGAGCGAAGAAAGGGAGGTGGAAGCTTTTGTCGGGAGCTCTCCATCAGCTAGAGTTTCAAGTCACCAGACCACTGTAGAGCCTTCCAAGCGGAGGTGGCTTCCATCAAGGTAGCAGTAGATGTACTTGTCCGAAGTTCAAATTCCTTCCGACAGGTGTGCATTCACTTCGATTGCCGATCGGCTATACTGACTTCGAGCTCGCTGACCGTGCGCTTAAAACCAGTCAAGGAGTGTCATGCACTCTGTATCGACTCCATCAAGCTTTTTCCATACTAGACTTGTATGGGTACCCGGTCACAGCAGAATCACCAGTGACTGCAATGTCGATGAGCTTGCTAGGCAAGTCACCCTAACCTAAATTGATTTTTGAAGATTGATATTAACTACCTTAACAAATTTGACCTGTGGACGAGTTTCGATCGCATTACAAAACGCTCTGCGGGCTCACTGTCTGATCGAATAAGCGAACGCGAAAAATATTGTATAATCGAATAAGAACTTGGAACGATGACTCAATCCCTTTTCGTTGGTTGAATGTGTGCTATGTATCGTTGGTGGTGTGGTCGTAGATGCTGTTAACCTATGCCATGTCATTTTGTGTTCTCAATTATGATGTGTTGTATGAGGGTGCACCAGTGATCTTAAACACGTCCAAAGAATAATTCCCGACAATAAATTTCCATTCCAACTGGTGGAATCATCGGTCCATATTTGTTCAAAAATGATGCCGGTGAGAGCGTAACCGTCAATGGCGACCATTATAGCACCATGATAACCGACTATTTGATGCCTGAAATTGAAGCTCGTGATCTCGACAGCATTTGGTTTCAACAAGACAGCGCCATTTTCCATCAATCAATGGATTTATTGATAGAAGAGTTCGGTGAGTAGATAATTTGACGTTTTGGGCCGGTCGATTGGCCACTAAGATCGTGTGATATCACTCCGTTAGACTTTTCCTCTGGGGATATGTAAAGTCTAAAATCTATGCGGACAATTTCGCTTCGATTCTGGCCTTGGAGTAAAACATTACGCGTTTCTTTCGCCAGTTACCAGTCGAAATGGTAAAACGAGCGATCGAAAATCGGACTCAACGGATGGAGCATCTGAGACATAGCCGAGGCCAACATTTGAATGAGATAATCTTCAATAAATAAATGCCAAAGAATGTTCGTTCGAATGATAATAAACATTCATTGTTAAATTTGAAATATCTGTATTTTTCTTTAAAAATGTAGGGAACTTCGAAATGGATTATATTTTAGATCCGTAAGATCATTGACATAATTAATTTCTATATCATTAAACATCATTTTATCTATGACCAAATCGGTCTACCGGTTTGAGTTTAGTCTTCCAATGTTAAAGTTACCCAGACACTGGTTTTTATACAAAAATAACAGGATTGATCTACAAATATTTTAAATTGCTAACTAAAAATCTCTCTGTACTCTTCTCTTCTATAATTTAGTAGTTTGGATCTCTCTTAAGCTCCTCCATTAACATTAGTCAGACGACGCCTAGTATCTAAGAAGATGTGAGAGTTTAAAGAAACTTGAATGAAATATAATAATTAATTTATACTTTGGATTTGATATCAAGGCAATAATTTTAACACAATCCAGAAGCTAAACTCTTTACTGGAATGATTCCTCTAATGTTCGACTGCGTCCTGTTAAAGTACTTTCACGCAAATTTGTACCTTCATTTCTCTAAGTTTATCACAAATATTCCTTGATGATTATGACCTACACTAATGAGTAGCATTAGCAATTTCTATTATGAATGTATTTCAAACTGCCGTTAGAGTTTGGAAGAGAGTGAGCATATTCTTAATCGTTTGAGCTAAAATTAATGGCAGATAATATAAATTTTAAAGATTAATGTGGATTTTGTGTCTCTCTCTTGATATTGAGAAAAAATTATATTTTTCTCGTTAGCAAAGAATTCGGTTCAAGTTTGATTGAAATGGTATAAGAATGAAATTATTTAAGTTATGTGTAATGAGTTTTCATAAATACTATAAACAAACTGTCCAAAAACACCCAGCAAACAAGAAAAACGAAAATCTTGGAGAAATAGCGATTTTTTTGTCTTCAGATTTAGTTTAACGCTAACTTCTTTAACAAATCTGAAAACTACTATTTCTAGGGATCTAATTTCATTTGGAAACAAACAGAAGTAACACGGGCCAGTTCCTACCTTAATTTGACCACTTTTTTCCTAACCTTGTAAGAGATATTCACCTTTGGATTTCCAGAAAACGGTAGCCAATACCTTTCTGTCGGATATGACGGGTTTCCCTTTTTCGTAGGATGTTTACAGATTGTAGCTCACTGTTTCAACTGTTTTTCGGTCTCTGGCGTGTACCAGTGAAATCATGTTTCATCATATTACGCTTAGACAGAATTAATCATTGCTGTAAAGTCGTCACTTAGTTGAATTTTTTGTCCGAATTGTGCAACCGAGGCATTCACATAGTCTTGTAAGATGCGTACTGACTCGGCTATCTCGCGCATCTTCAATTGATGTTCCGTCGATACGAGATCTTGAGTTTTTGAATCCTCTACACTAGCCATTTTTAAAGTCCCTGGAATAGAAACATGTTATAATATTTTTTTATTTCGAAGGTGACCTTCACCGCATATTTTATTGTGATGATGATAATCGCATATTGAGACACAGCACTATACATTTTGAGAAAAACATTTTAGAAAACCATGTTTTTGAATCAAATAAATTGTATTAAGATAATTGAAGAACTATATTAATATAAGTTGCCACTAACTTACCAAATAGCCCCATATCATTAGTAATAACTTTTCCATTGAGGAAGCGAAATACTCGCTTATAAATATGCGAAAGTCAGTAAACACTATTAAATCCTTGTATACACTCATGTTTATTACTTAAGTACAAATACAAATACAAAACCAAATGGATGTCAGCAATGCTATAAACACCATTTATTTTCTCTGACTATCAACAAGCGCACTTGATTCAATATTTTCGCGAATAAAATGCACATATAAAGTGCTGCCACAGGCTTCTTCCTACCTCTTCTCCTTCCCCGCTGTTTGTTTATCAAATATTTTGCTTGTACTCATAATAAAACGTACCAGATAAATATGTGAACAAATGGCCCACTTACTCGGAAAGGAAAGCAAGCAATGTCATTAATAAAATTCTTCATTAGAGCGCCATTTAGTAGTCGGTGGGAACACTGATATTCTGGTACATTCTGTTTCACAAGTAACCGGCTTTTAGGTTTCTTTTAGTAAATTAAATATTTATGTTTTAAAATGGTATAGTAGTCCTTTGCTTTCACTAATTTGTCTTAGTTGCTCTTTTGGCGGTTTGTTACCTTTTTATCATAAGCGATATCGAACACATTGTTTTCGTCTGAAATCCGAATAATTCAAGTTAAGTTTTGCATTCATATTCTCTAAATCCAATTATTCATTGAGGAACTTTCTGTATATTTTCCCTACATAAAAAACCGGCTCACATTCAATTTATCTCTGTATCTCTTTTGGCCATCAGGTATGATTTTAGAAGAACTCTCAGTCGAAATACCAAGTGCAGCCCGGTCCTTCTCCGCCTGATCTCTCCAACGGAGTGGAGATCTTCCTCTGCTTCCCCCAGGGGGTATTGCAACGAATACTTTCAGAGCTGGAGTGTTTTCATCTATGCGGACCTAGCCAGTGTAGCCGCTGTCTTCCGGAAATTTTTAGCCTATCTTAATATTGTTCTTATAGGTTTTTCCTATCTGCATAATAGCTACGATAAAATAACATTATAATAACTTTGAAAACTATTCTGAGAAAATATTTTTATAAAGGTCCCATAAACTTGTCTTATTCTACTTCAACTGCACCCCTGTACACTTGTGTCACTGCGTCACAGAGTCTAGTTTATGGTCTTTTTCTCTGCTCATATACCGGTAAGAGATTCGTGAAAATGGCGAAGACGCTGAAGGAGCTCGGAGAGTAGTTTTGATGGAGAGTTTTCAGTAAGGAGCTCTCCGTTAAGCTTGGTTTAAAGCCAATAAGGTAGCTGTGAAAAAATATCTCGGCAGTATCGCCCCTTTCAGAAAATGGACATTCACTCCGGCATCATAATGGCAGTCTAACTGTTGTGCTCTTTAAGTAAGTCAAAGAGTATCCCTCCACTCTATCAATACCATCAATGTACTTCATTATCAGGCTGGTTTGGATGTCTGTCTACAGGAGAATCGCTGGAAACTGCAAAGCTGATGAGGCGATGATAAGTCAACTTTGTCTGACTTACGTCGGAGTAAGCGCGGCCTCCGTTGCCTTCCTGCGTTCTAACTCTAGAACTATGGACCTCGCGTCTTCTTCTTCTTCTTCTTCTTCTCAATTGGCGTAGAAATCAAAAGGGGCGTCTTCTTAGCAAACGTCAAACGATGACCAGCCTTTGTACAATTGCGAAATCCTTCTAGTCTGGAGTAGAACGCAGAATGATTCAATGACCGACACGGTCTTAGCATGGTTCATCTTACTGCAATCATAGCAGGTTTTACTGAAGGAGCATGTGGTAAGGCTACATATTTTATCGGAGTACAAGTTTTATGGAGAAGGATGATACGTTCTCCTCCATTATACAGTTTTTTGCAAGACTAAGGTTGAAACATTTCGGCAATCATACTTTCGGCGAATCGTCAGAGAAAGCCAAAACAAGTTTTTTGTGGTATATATATACTATATAAAAATTTCAAGTATCACAACGACCCAGCGTTCTAAGCTGTCGAAATGAGTTCCCTGTTGGCCCTTATAACAGGATCGGCCTTTTAAGCTAACCTAATGTAACCGTTCTGGTTTTAGTTACTTATTGCACCTAGTGTATGACAGGCGAATCCTCTTTTCCACTTTCGAGCACATACTTACGATAATTAAATTTTTGCAGCAGATTAAGTGACATTTTCCCAAGTCACCAACGGAGCGGTTTAGCAATGGGGCAACCAATAAAGAAATTAAGACCAAGTTAAGAAGCGTAAATGACAAAAATGGTAAAGGCTTTAATAATTGATGATTCCCGTTAGGTGCAGAAAATGATTTCACATACATACTTACATTTACACACATATTTTTTTCTACGGTTGTTGTTATTTTAATCAATGTGGACAAGCTTGAATAAGCTTAGCCAGTTTGTCACACGACTTGGCGGAACAAAGCATAGGGAAGCTAAAGCTTAGGCAGAAAACTTAATATATTTTTTACACATGGATTGAAGAGCAATGCCCCAATGAAGAGTTCAAATTGGACTAAGCTGAAATTGGTGAGAGCGTTAGATATCCTGGTAGGATATATAACCAACTTTAATTTGAACTTAGACTTAAGTATGGTATAATAATTCAAATTGGTTAAGGTCTTCGACCAAATATCCTCTGGGTAGCCAAAAAACATCCGTTTGAAGGCGAGCTAAAGTCAGAAAGCGAAACATCCTTTCCCCATAGATGCGCGCTGGGCTTGGGACATGCCACGTAAAGAACACTACCAATGAAAAGGAAACAACAGGGAAAAGTGACCCCCCTTTTGAAGACGACCCCTGCGAATCAGCAGGGATGTCCTCGATAAGGTAAAGATTGGCAACATCGCCGTCCATGAGTGCGACGGACATAGACGAGTAGAGCCTTGTGGCATTTACTACAGTGGCCATATAAAGAGGGCAAAGGAGGTGTGGGTTTCATGGTGGAAGAAAGACCGCGTCTTAGCATTCACCCCAGTGGGTGAACGTCTAGCCACAATCCGCATCAAAGCGAAGCTCTTCAACATATTGCTGATTTGTGCCGCCGAGAGAGCTGCCCCCTCCACTATGACATATTGGTCGGTCGGAAAATTCAGCCTCTATGATAAAAGATCCCCAAATGGGATGAGGCTGATCGACTTCGCCGGGTAGTACTAGATTCCAGCACAGGAAAATTCATAAGCTACCTGGCTGTCTCCGGATCTAAAAGCCACCAGCCAGATAGATAATGTTATGATAGACGGAAGACACGTATTCAGTGTTTTAGAAGTGCGTACGCTCCAGGGTCCTAACGTCGACTAGGACCGCTGTCTTATTGCAGCCAAAATACGCACCCTCTGTGCAGCAAAAAACGTACGCCAACAAAAACAAGGAAAGACCCGTAAAATAGCATCGACACAAATATCGTCTCAGTCGATTTTAAAGCTGCTTTTGATAGCCAAAACTGGAGCGGCCTCTATACCGCTATGTTTGAACTTTGTTTCACCGCAAAACTAATACGGTTGTATAAGCTGGCGTTGAGCAATACCAAAAGCTCCTTTAAGATCGGGAAGGACCTCTCCGAGCCGTTCGATACCAAGGTTTCATACAAGACGACTCCTTTTCGTGCGACTTGCTAGTGAAAATAATTCGAGCTACAGAGCAGAGGCATCGATATCATTAGCCATAACTGCCACGTAAACGAAGCAAATGGTCTGGTAATGAACGAAGGCAAGACCAAATATTTCCTGTAATCAAACAAAAAGTCGTCGCATCCGCGACTTGGCTCCCACGTCACTATTGAAAGTGATAACTACAAAGTCGTACAAAATTTCGTTTATCTTGGCACCAGCATTAAAACCAATAACAATGTCAGTCTCGAAACCCAACGCAGAATACTTCTTACAAATAAGTGCTACTTCGGACTGAGTCGGCGATATGCTATATGGTGCAGTGGCATGGTCGATGATAACAGGGGCAGATCACCACTCTGTTGGAAACAGCAGGTGGAGACGGACCTGGCTACACTAGGAATCTCCAGTTGACGCCAAACAGCGAAAAAGAAGAACGACTGGCGCGCTATTGTAAACTCGGCTATAACCGCGTAATCTACCGCGGTAACTACGCCAATAAAGAAGAAGAAGAAAAAATTTCGTAAAGATATCTGGTAAAATGAAAAAGTTTTCCATACAAGAACTTAGTGCCGAACATTCAGTTTGTATGGCAGCTATATGCTAATATCGGCGATTCTCAGTAAGAAAAGGAGGGCAACAAAATTCCAGACTGTTATCTCAAAAACTGTGGTACTACTTGTCTAAATCGTCTCAGTTCGTCACGCTGTACCCTGTTCAGGGGGCAATCATCAATACGATTACGGAGTAAGCGTCAGTTAGCCTGTGATGTGTATTCTGAAAATTTTTTTCGTAAATAGGTAACTTCTTCAAATCCTTTCCAAATGTCAGCAATTAAAAGTAAACTCAGCCAATGTGGTCATAATTCAAAGACAAATAGGACTCTCTTTGAATATTTAGAAAATTTCCAAATCTGTCTTTATTAGAGTGCAATACATTGGGATTTTCAGGTATGCTTTGACTATCTTTATACCTTGAAAACGAGCTGTGCTGGGTGCAACGGCTGTCATTTCAACATTTCAAAAGCATAGGTCGTAAGTAATCGCACATATGTATGTATGTCGACCCACAGAATATCCAGATATATATAGATAAATGCACACGTTCTTATGGATATGGTATCATGGATGGTGATTGTGATGATGATGAATAACGGTACACACATGAATGCACACAAACGCAATGAAGTATGGATGCAATCGAAATATGCGCCGAATATGAATGCGTAGTAAAGAGGGGAGTAAGGAATGTTTTAAAAGACAAAAACAATGAAACATTAATGCGTTTGTATCAATAACAAGCAGAGCGGAATATTCAAAGGCTTAAACGAAATACACATAAGTGCAAACATTTATGTATGTTTGTATGTGCGCTTTTTCTTGCTGGTATTTCTCATTGCTTACTGGTATTTTTTGCCACAACTTTGCCTTTGCATCAATCAGTAATTAAAATTCTGCAGTTAAGAGTAGGTATTAACAGTGATAAAACAGAGAAGCAAAGACTGTTGCAGCCTTAAACCTTGACAATTCGGTGTTTAATTCTGTATGCTGCCATTCCGAGGAACCTCGTTGCGAACCGAATTGTTATCGCAACGATTTTGGACGTGTGAATAATAACAGCTAAGAAAGGTCTCTGGTTATTTGGTATTAATTCGAAAGTTTGAGTATAGTCAAGTTCTTCTTCGAATGCCCTTTCCAACACCTAAGAGTCTCTTCTGCTCCTTCAAACAGCTGCAATATTGAATATTTTCAAATCGAGAAGCTATCTGTATATTCTTATCGAATCCAGTTCTAGGCAGCATGCCTTCATAAGTACCTTAGAGCTCACTATTTCATATTCATATTAGCTTTTTCTACGCTGCATATCAACGGTCTCTTTACTTCGGTATTTATGTTGGTAAACGAAACTATCTGCAACTTCAAACAGTCAGTTAAGTCAGTCTTCTAACGGGTTTTTCAACAGAAGCGCTTCAAAGTAGGGCGTAGGGACAGCAAACGACGCCAAATTTTTACCCGCTCTTTTAATATTTCTCTACAGTAAGGTTTGCCATTTCATCACGGAAAGATATACGATCCAACAACGAGTCAAAATTATTAAAATTTACTACCGAATTACGGAGTCAGTGGCTTCAACTTTAAGAGCGCTACATCGAATTTATGGTCGTCAAAATCATCCTGTCAGATCAACAATTGAGTATCTAGTTGGAAAATTTGAACTCACAGGCACAGTACGAACTGTTTGTAGTGTCGAGAATATTCCTGTCGCTAGCGCATCAATTGAGGAATACTCAAATCAGTCTCTCATTCTTCGTTGTGGCGAATTTTACGATAAGATCTTGACCTACATCCTTACAACATAAAATTGACGCAAGAACTGAAGCCGCTTGACCACCAGATTTGTCGTATGTTCGTGAATTGGGCTGAGCAACAACTTGAAAACTATCCGGATTTTCGTGGAAAAATCATCTTAAGCGAAAAGACTCACTTCAGGCTGAACGACTTCGTCAATGAGCAAAATATGCGGTATTGGTCATACAGCAAACCTCTCGTTCTCCATGAGTCACCATTGCATCCCGCAAAAATTACGGTTTATGGGCCGACGGCGTCATTGGGCTGTACTACTTTCGTGATGATCACACGTCACTGCGAATGGGAGTCGCTACCGCTCAATAATAACTTAATATTTTTAGTCCAAATTAAATGATATGGCCTTGGACAATATGTGGTTCCAACAGGACGGCGCCACAAGCCACGCAGCTAATATCACGATCGATTTATTGAAAACCAAGTTTGTTGAATGTGATATTTCATGAAATCGTCCAGTCAACTGGCCGTTTCGGTCGTGGGATTTGGCGCCGTTAGATTATTTCCTGTGGGGCTGCGTCAACTCTATGGTCTATGCCAACAAGCCAGCGATGATTGATCAACTTCGTACCGATTCGGCCGACTTATGCCTGAAAACCGTCGAAAATTAGATTCAGCGTCTGGACTTCTGCAAATGTGCCCATGGTGGCCATTCAAAGGAAATCGGGTCCCATACATAATGGTATCGGATATAATTTCACAGGAATGAAAAATTTCATTGATAACCCAAACCGTTTTTGTTTTATTTAAAAAACTTTTGTAGCACTCTTATTGAAAAACCCGTTATATGAGGTATTAACTAAACAAATGGTGTACATAAACTATTTAAATGATTACAGAAGATATTTTTTTGACCGTTTACCACTAGGCCGTCTCTTCATTTACCCTATTGGAATTCAGAAGAAATAATGGTTATTCATTATTACGAGGAATTGTAACAACCTTAGACTTTCGTGAGTTTTTATTGAAAACTCATCATAAAGGCTCACTAACGTTGTATTGAAACATTCTTTCTACTAATTCTAGAGCGGAACTCAAATTCAGATCAAGAGAGACGTTCAAGTACTACGCCTCCTATGCTTCTCAGGAGATACCAGCGTTCTAAATTTATGCTCGCAAATCAAAGTTTGACTGATATTGAGATCTTTTTTCTTTAGGGTTTTTATTTTACGTGATGAAATCTAACATCAGGGGCCTTACGAAGTATTCATCATGTTTATATAGCACTGGCTGCTGTATCCATTGGTGAAATACTTGCATGGAAAAGCACCTAAGCTAAATCACTTTTTTCTTCAGCTCCTTCATTATCTGGTTAAATTGTATTCATCGTTTAAGGTGACATCGGTAGCTTTTAAAATCATTGGGAATGCAGAAAATAAGAAAGTGGTAAGTTCGAACGCAAGGTCGGCTAGTTTCAATTTTCTAAACTTTTAAGCACCTGATGACCCTTCTTGGCGTGGTATCCTGCGCTAAATTTGAGTGTTGTACATTATTTGGGAAACTCTTTGGAACACTGGGCTTGTGAACAAGACCATGGTGCAATACTGACCATATCTAGCAGCGACTTTTTCAAGAAATACATCAGAGCATGCTGATTTCAACTGAATTATTCTTATCGCCATCCTCAATATATATGTAATATATGAAGCAATTCAACAGCAACAGCTATTTAAATATTTCTCCTTAAATTCGCAAAGCATATAAGCTACAAATTTATTTATTTGTTATTTCAAAATGACGGAAACTCGTAATATCTGCACTTTTCCTTTTGAATTGCCATATTTCAAATATACTCGCATGTGCTTCAAGTTAGCTTTGTGCTCTTGCCTTTCTAACTCTTCGCATAAATTCCACATCTTTAGAGCGCATGCATACATTAAATTCAAAATTGCATACATGCTCATACTGAAATACACACAGACTTTCACACAAACAGATGTTTAATGCGCGTTGTTGCTCATCAGTGTCTACGATTTGCTTTGCAATGTCTATTATGTCTAACGAATACATTACTCATACGCAGTGATGGCTCTGAAATTGCTGCAATAACCCGCAATAATATATAGCAATGGAAAGGGAGACACAAACAGTTGATATTGGAGGAGTGGTAGTCCATTTGATACCACATTCATATAAAATATCGGATTTATCTGAATTTTTGCTTTTTTGTGTTTTCTAGCCTTTTATTAAAAATCTTTAAGCCAGAATAAAAATAGTATTGTTAGCACATATATTAAGGTCCCTATTAAAAATATGTTTCCTTTATTCACTCTCGATTTTACTATCTGGTTCTCTTTTATAAATACATATAAGCATGAATGATTGAATGAATGCTTTTGAGTACAAAGATTTTCTCCATTTTCCGCATTCATACGAGCAGCTCTCGCAATTCCAACTTTATGTGTATAGTAATCAAGCAACATCATTGTTTCGTATATCAAAGTTATGCGCTGGCAAACTGACATTCGGAGCGACGTGTACGACTGTCTGTACATGTACGGTATAAAATACGAGTTATATCTGAATTTTTATAGCAATGTAAGCGTCCTTTAAAGTGTAGTTATAGGCATGTGCTCAGTATATATTTATAAACTTTTGAACTAATATTTACCTAAACATGTATATTTAATTGTCTTTTGAGAGACGTAATCTTACACTTAGGGAAACTTAATCGTTCTCTCAATTATTAATTAGGGCCGTTACAACTAGAAATATATTCAAACTGTAAGCAATAATGGTTACGTTACCGACAAAGATGAAATAACGTAAAAATTAAAGCTAAGCAAATTGGCCATCTTCTCCTTTTGTTTTAGTGACATACATAGATACTACTAAAATGCACGGTTATAGCCAAGTTAACAACCCCGCGCCAGTCTTTCTTCTTTTCGAAATTTGATACCAAGTGTTATTAGGTCCTTCTCCACCTCCTCTTCATCTGCTTCTACCGGCGTGTACTGAATCAAAAACCTGCAAAGGTGGAAGCTTCTCTTCCATCCGTACAATATGACCTAGGAGCCGATGTTTCTTGATTCGTTGCACTATGACAATATCGCCGTATATATCGAGGTATCGTGTATTATCCTTTGTCATCCTCTTAAACAGCCTCGTACTAATATTGATGGGACTCTTCACCTATCTCGTTTCGCTGGAAGAATTTCCTGGAAAAATTAATTTTCACTAAAACTTTGGAAAAGTAAAATAAAACGAAGTATAATAATTATTCAATTTGCTTGATTTTTTTTAGTTTGAAATGTTTGTTTGTTTTATTAAACATAAAGTAGAACAAAAAATAAATAAAAATGGCAAGATAAGCCAATAATTTCATAGGAAAATCAAACTTAACTCCAATTATGCACGCCAATCGTACTACATTTGGATATTTGATTTACCATCAATTTTAGTAAAAGCCAATGAGTTTTAAGTTAAGTTTGGAATTTTCAAGTTTCGCATATAATAGTGCAGTTCGTACATTGTCGATTTAGCTGTGGTTTTTTGTAAGAATTAAATTGTGGAAAAATTAAGAAAATGTCAAAGAATCTGGAAAACCATATCATTTTTTTTTAACTCAAACTTAAAACACAGCCAGTGAAATTGCATAAAGTTTTTGCATGACTGTCAGTAACAGCTATGCCAAATATCACATCAAAATAACCATTAGTGTTAAGTATATGTTTATCTTTCTGAAAAATGCTTTCTGATAAAATGCATTCGGTGATTTTTACAAAGAGAGAAATTATTCATCAAAGAAGTTCCATTAAATTTTGTTTGTGGAATCAAATTTCTGGTGTCGAAAAAAGGTCTTCATTGATAATTGTCCATCGCGAGCAAGTACTTTTGATTGTTACAAATTATTCAAAGAGGGTCGAGAAGGTAGATCTATGCTTACGACCCGAAAGCAGACGATAAAAGGGCCGAATATCGTGACAAAGATGAGCCAAAGCCGCAAAAACCACGTCAAAGCAGGTCAAAAAGCAAGGTTATGTTGACAGTTTTCGATGTTTTTTAAAGTTTGCTAACTAACGACCGTTCCGGGGAAACCATTTCGGTCGATTGAAGACATTAAACGTAAATCGCTAAGTGCATTGAAGGCTATTCCAGAAATTGACTATCGAGGATTTGAAATAACGTTGACACATGTATATTGATGGCAAGGAGGATTTCTTTAAGGGGGGAATCCATAAATTTTAAGGAATAAATTAAGAATTTTAAAATTATGAGCTATGTCTTGATAGTTCATAGTAGTATATAAAATTAGTATACTATATATACTAGTCAACATTATTATATGTCAATATAATTGCCCAAAAAATAAGGTGACGTTGTATATATTTTGAAAATTCTTTATTTATTCTTCCAAATCAATTTCATCCCCATCAAAGTAATCCCCTCCCGATGCAATGCACTTATGCCAACGGATTTTCCAATCTTCGAAACACTGGTTGTAGTCACTTTCCGGGATGGCCTTCAGTTCCGTCTTCGCTGCGGCTTGAATCTCCTCTATCGTACAAAAACGGTGTCCCCGGAGCGGTCTTTTGAGCTTGGTGAACAGCCAGAAGTCGCACGGCGCCAGATCAGGTGAATACCGGCCTTTTTAGGCGAATAGCGTTACGCAAACGCATAACGTTCAAATAATATTCCTAATTGACTGTTTGACCGGTTGGAAGGAATTCATAATGCACAACACCTCCATAATCGAAGAAAACTGTCAACATGACCTTGATTTTTGAGCGACTTTGGCGCGATTTTTTTGGTCTCGGCTCTCTTTTGGCACGATATTCGCTCGATTGATCGGTTGTTTTGGGGTCGTAAGCATAGATCCAAGTCTCATCGCCAAGATTATAATGCGTTTCATGACACCCTGGTAGTCAGGAAAGCATCGTTTTACAGTACTTCAACGCGACGCCTTTTTTCCAAAAAAATTCAATGTTTTCGGTACCAGTCGAGATTTGACGCGCTTGAGGCCCAAAAACATCTTTCAAAATGGTATTGGCTGAGCCTTTCGATATGCCAACTTCACATTAGCAAAGGTCTCTGAATTGTTAATCGACGGTTTTTTCAACACCAAATCTTTGATTTGTTGAACGTGAGCTTCGTCGGTTGAGGTTGATAGTCGCCCTGGACGCTCTTCGTCTTCGACAGACGTTCACGGCCGGCTTGGAACTCACTATACCACTTGTAAACATTTTTTTTAGACATAGCCTCATCACCAAAGACTTTCTGCACTATCCTCAACGTATCCGCAGCATAAAATTGATTCCGTAAACAAAATTTAATGCAAATTCGTTGCTCAACAAATTTCGACATCGCAAAAAACGAAAAACTCACTTTTAGCAGCTCACAAAAGACACGTATCTCAAACAGTGATGAATATTTTGACATGAAATTTGACATAAATGTGACTGACAGTACTACCAACCTAAAAAAGAATAATTCTCCAAATCCTTCGACGCACGCAGTTTAAATTCAAATGTCACCTTATTTTTTGGACACAGTTCATATTTCGTATATGACATGTATAAACGTGTCGTGTACTTTACGTTGCAATTGTAAGCTCCACAGCTAAAAATTTTCATCTGCATTTGAGCTGCCGAAATCTGATATTTTCAAAGCCTCCTAGCAAAATGTCAAGATTTTCTAATTTCAGACAAAAGGGAACGTAATAACATTGCAATGGTAATCACAGGGCACCGCCATTAAGGTCCTACCTTCTGAGAATTGGTAAAGTGGATTTGGTGTCATGCGAGCAAATGCAGAATATGATCAGATGCTGGAACATTATCTTTTATTTTTGAATGTTCAGCCTTCAGCCGGCTGAGGAGAATTATCTGCCACGACTCCCAATGCTTCCACTAAAAAGATATTGGGCGGCTGGGGTATAAAAGAGTCAGGTTTTTTTATCAAACCACTGGAATCTGTATAAGGCTTAATTTGGTTTACACCAATGGGTCTAATGATGGTTTAAGTTCGGACACGTGCAGTCCTGCGTCTCTCAGCTCAACCAACCAACCTAATAAACAAACAACCACATTCTGATTACTAACAAAATTCTTCAAAAACTATTATTACCACTCTATTTGTCTACAATAGAATGATGTTCAAAAGGAAGAGCAACCATCACCGTGGCATCTCTACTCCATGAAAGATTAGCTTCGTTTGGTTTGTTGTACTGATTAACCGCGTGACAAGCAAAATTTTATTCACTCTTTGGCTACAACTTCATTTTGAATTGCTGTCAGTGCTGGCATTTTAGTCTTTTATTTCTATAGTGAGTTGTTGCCAGTTTGGAATTTATGTTTTCCTTCTGTAAAAGTATGTACATTACAGCAGGTCGATTTATAAGGAGCCAAAAACACGGCAAATAGGTTACGCAGAAAGTGTTCAACGGATCATTCTTCAACTTTGCCTAAGAAACAATGAATCAAATTCGGTTTCGAAATAGCAATTTTTAAGGGAATTTTTTTAGGGATTATAAAAAATTTGTTCGTCAGTTTTAGCATTATCCGAATGAAATTTAGTAAGTAGGTGCAGGCTTTCTCGTTAATTATTTTCACCCAAATCCTTGTCTATGTTAACAGATTGGAATAATTTATGACCGATTCCTGCCAGAAAGTATTTTTGTTTTTTCTTCAAATATCATGAGTTTCAACAAAAAATTTGTTCTTGTCATTTGTGAAAACGCGACGAACAAAGGTTATACCGCAAACTGGTTATAGCGCGATATCTGTCTAAAGAACAACGCCAGAAGCATTAAAAAATACTATTAACAAATAAGAAAGTTCAAAGTTCGTGTGCAACTGAACACTTTATACTCTTGCAACTTGCAGGAATCTAAACCAGGGAAATACCTTAATATAAGAAGAGAAAATAACTTACAAAAAAAGTAAAAAATAATTTAAAAGTGCACAATTTTACTTTTTCTTTTATGTTCATAGGCACTAGCTCTTAATGAACCCCAAATTAATCTCCCATCATGTTTTCATTGTACTCGTATTGGTCTTGACAACGTTGTTCGAAGCTCATAATGTTCTGGAGAAAACATTATCCCTGCTCTGCTGAATACGCTCCCATGTTGTTTTAGAATTTATCTAAATGAGCATGCAGCATACATACTTTTAGTGACATTCTGCAGCCCATGGCCTCAAAACGTTTTAGCATATTTTCAACTAGGCTTTCGTAGCTTTCGGCTTTCTTATTTCGTAAGAATCCAGAAACGACTGCTTTGAAACTGTTTCCAACTCGCTTTTTTAATACGATCCAGCAATATTGGAAATTTTTGATCGCCGAAAATCTGTCTGACTTGCGGACCAACAAAAACCCCAGCTTTAACCTTTGCTTCGGATAACTTAGGGAAATTTTTTTTTCGGTATTCTGAGGTTTGATCCAGTTTTTTAAAAAATTTTTTCATCAACCCTAACTTAATGGGCAGAGGCGGCATTAACACTTTCTCTGCTTCAACAATTGGCTCAAATTTACATTTTCTTTTCTGATACAAAGTTCTGTTCTTTCAGGCCATGACCGTTGAGTATAATGCTTAGCATCCGCTCTACTATCTCATAAGCACAAATAACACGAATACTTTGTATATCCGCTTTGAAGTCCCATAAAAAAATCCCACCATTTTGAAATCTCCAATTAGCTGCCAGTTATACTCGCAATACTTTACAGACTTTACTTTAATAAAACAGCTTTTAAGCTTTTGGTAGAACATCGATGATGACAAACGACATTCGCTAAGAACACAAAGTATGCCAATTTCTTGGAACAAACCTTTTATGTCATTGCAAAAACAAAGTCCATCTTCTTTTGTGAAAAATGTTGAAAATATTTCATGCCCAGTCCACTGATCCGTTATATCATCATCAAGCAAATTCCACTGTTTTTAGCGAGAGCCTAAAAGCTCTGCTTTACTTTTTGGCAAATTTAAATCTCTAATCAAATCATTAAAATCTTCTTTAGTGACGAAATGATGTTTTGGTTGTTCTGTTGTCGGTAAAAACTCCTTATCGGAATTACTTGTATGAGAACTGAGCTAATTTTTTTGCGATAATTTTATCGGTGGCTCAGGTACAGGTCATGTCAAATCGTGTGAAACTGGAGCAGGAGAAGATTCAAGGTCAGGATAATCGATAGGTTTTGCATTTTTTTTTTACTCGGATTCACAATGCAAAAGTAATAGTCGTTAACGTGATCTTTTGGTTCTCGCCAGATTCTTGGTATTGCAAATTTCATAAACCTTTTCTCAGCTCGATACCAACTACAAGCAACATGTGGAGCCCATGTCTTGTCTTGATTCTGAACAGGGCAGTCAAAATATGCTTTGTAGGGTTCACAGAGAACGTGAGATGCATTTAGTTCATATTTTACTTCTCGAACTTTAATAAATTGCCCACATATATAACAAAATACATCAGCATCATGTTTACACTTCCGCGGTGGCATTTTCAGTTATTCTAGACTTATACAAAACATCTAAAAAGAAAAGAGTATTATTACTATAACTTTTACAAAAGCAAACTTTATACGAAAAAAAGGTATTTTCTTTCGTGTTTGTTCATAATTAATCAGAAAATCATAAAATAAACTTTAGGACAAAGAACGAAAATTTTTTTTGATGAGTCGAGTTATCTTTATTCGAGTATTAGATATATGGGAACTAAAGGAAGTATTGGTCCGATTCAACCCATTTTTGGCACATAGACATACCATTACAAGAAAAAGATTATCCCTTAATTTCAATTGCATACATCACACATTGACCGACATTTTCGATGAAAAGTCAACTTTATATACCGGGGTCTAAATATTCGGTACCTAGGGGCTTGAATAGTTTTTGTTGGATTTGAACAATTTTTGGTCACAAGGTGGCATACGCTAAGTACATTATTCGTGCAAAGTTTAATGCCGTTATATTAATTGCTTCTTGATATGCATATTGGAAACTGAACGAATCAAATGGAATTTAAAATTGTGATATATGGGAAGTAGGCGCGGTTATTGTCCGATTTCGCTCATTTTCACAGCGTGACATTTGAAAAAAATGCCACGTACGAAATTTTGTTAAAATCGGTCGGTCGGGCCGAGATATGAGATTTCACCAAAAAGTGGTGGTAGTGCCACGCCCATCGTCCCATTTTCACACCGGTCTCTGTAAAGCCTTGCCATACCATACCGAAAAGATTTAGTTATAAATTTATCACGCTTTTAGTAGTTTTGAACAGTACCGTTATATGGGGCGTGAGAGGGGTTTTCATCAGATTTCATCCATTTTCACACTACCGGTAGGATTTCCTGTAATATTCGTGCTGGACGATTTTAGTTGATGTAGCCTTAGTGGTTTAGGAGATATGCACATTAAACATATTAGGGAACGGCACGGACGGACAGACAGACAGTCAACCGGATTTCAACTTTTCTCGTCATCCTGATCATTTATATATATAAACCTATATCTATCTGGATTAGTTTTAGGTGATACTTATAACCGGTAGGTGAACAAAACTATAATACTCTGTAGCAACTGGTTGCAAGAGTATAAAAATTACAGCAGGCTTGCTTACGAATGAGGCTAAAAAACTAGGACCATACAAACGGCTCTCTTTTAGATGACAAACGTTAGCACCGACACAACCAATTTAGATGATAATCAACCAAACCACAAACATTGCGTTCCAAAATAACAGAATTTTCCATTTCATCATATTCTTTCACTTTACTAAAAATAAAACAAGCACCAAAGAAGCCACCGGAAATTTGCGAAAAAGTGATATTTGCTAGAAAAGATCGGTCTCGAACCATATATTGTCAATGTTCCAAACAGCAGTACTTATGACGATTTATACAAAACTATCGGTTATTTTGTAATATACATACATATATTAATGAAACTAAAAGGAAATCTTTTTCCGAAAAAAGGTTTCTTTGAACAGAATGGATATAATCGGCTTTCAAAAAATTTCAAACTTCCAGTTGACTTTACATTATTTTTATCAATATACTCGTATAGGTGAGATAATGGGTGAAATCGGTGCAAGAATATAAATAAAATATAAATGTATAATAGTTTGTGTTATTTGCTGGTATCACCAATCTTATTCCGACGATTATTACTTACCGAACAGATCTGAGAAGGTCGCTACTTCCGGTCTAGGCGTCTCGAAGAAATTTTGTTCACCTTTGAAAACAGCGTTACGTTTTGGGAACTGATTACACTTCAAATTAGATATTATGTATAGTCACCGAATCGATTGTAACAAATATGTAAAAGCACGTTGATATTTTTTTTATTTCATTGCCATTGTAACTAGTTAACATAAAATAAACTAACGAACAATTCGTTTTCTTGTATAATACAAAATAATTAATGGCGCTTTGAGTATAAATTGCAGAGTCTAAGTACTAAAGGTGACTATAAGGTGATACGGTTTTGTGCTCTTAAGCCTATCTTTCCATTTACTTTGAGCGACAAGAGCTCTGGCTTCACTGTTTTCATGGTCAACAAGTGTTTTCATATGAGACTTCGCGTATTTGGTCATTGTTGCGGCTACTGAGTCAATTCCGATATCGCGTTCAAGATCGTAACTGCAAGCATATTTGTACTACAGTGCCATAAGGCCAAAATGGTCTGAACACCTGCTTGTAAACAAGATATTTGAGATATTCGGATAGGACAGAGTTTCTACCCACCTGCCAATTCATGTTTCTGAATGTTATTTCTAATTCTTTTTTTTTTTCGTTTTTGACTTGTGCACCCGATTTTAGTTTTTTGTCCAGTGAGATACCTAGGTATTTCGCAGTATTGTGATATGGTATGGTATTTGCGTTCTGTAATTACAGAAGTACCTATATATCTAGTATTGTTGTATGTGAAATCGATATGTACTGATATTAGTTTCATTTAATTTTATTCGCCATTTAGCTGTCTATTCAAATATTTTGTTTAAATGACAGACAAAACCGCAGTATCATCTTCAAATGTTGCTGCAATACAATTGTCATCGTGTGGTCAATCGCACGTAAGGAGTAGGTAAAAGATGGCCCTATGACACTACCCTGGAAAACATCTGTTTTTATTTCCTTTAAATCAGAGTACATACCACGGTGATCAAATTGAAAGGTGAATTTTTTCCATTTCATCTCCTTCAAAGCAATCCCCTCCCGCTGCAATACACTTATGCCAATGAAGTGATCCAGTCATCATAGCACTTGGAAAAATCCTCCGTCGTGACAGCCATCAGATCCTTCATTGAATCAGCTTTTATATCCTCAATGAAGTCAAAACGGTGTCTTCGAAGTGGTCAAGTGAATTTGCTGAATAGCCAGAATTTATACGAAGGTAAATCAGGCGAATGCGGTAGTTGCGGCATGATATTAGTTGAAAATGTGGCGAAATGATCACGAATAACCAATGCAGTATGAGATGGTGCGTTATCGCACTTCCTTCTTCAATAAATTCAGACATATGTAGTAAAAATCGAAGGGATCAATGTTAGAGCATCACAAAACGACGCCTAACTCAAAAACTAATGAATATTTTGACGTGAAATTTAGCATAGATGTCACTAACAGTATTACCAAAAAAAAAACACCTCTTCGAAAAACACGAGAAGCATAAATTAAAAATTCACCTTTGAATTTGATCACTGTAGTATCTCCATGTTTAATTCGAAAAAACGGTCCGAAAGGTATGATTTTAAGGTATTGTAATATTCTTTTGCTATAACAATTTTAATTTTGTTTAGGAGCCGGCAATGTCAAACTATATTTTTTTCTTCAAAGGCATTTTCAATGACTCGAGTTATTCAATGCACTTTGTCAATAGCGGAGTGATTTTTTCGAAATCCAAATTTATACACAGGTATCAGCTTTCTCTCATCAATTATGTTGTTAGGGCCCACAGCAAGCAGTTTTGCCATAAGCTTTGAATGTATTGGCAGGATAAATAAGGGTCGATACGGAGTAATGTCACGCGCCTTTAAGGTAAACAAAGACTTGTTTTGCGAATTTATTTCTAAAATATCGATTGAGTCATTTTATTCAGACCTAATTTTTTACATTATTGAGCATACCTTTGACAATCTAAGGTAATTTTTTCATGCAGAAATATTGAAACATAAGCCGGTAACAGAGCTTTCCCCAGAACTTCTTGAGAAAAAAGCAAAGCTTTGCGTTGTTCACCATAACTCGGTTGGAAATTATCCAAAAATGAAAAACCAAGAAAAATTAGTCAAATATAATCGAGTCTTCCCCGCATCGTTCTCCTATAAAATTTTTTATTTAAAAATTTTTGGCGGCAATTTAAAGTGAAAGCTGTTATTTTTACTGAAAAAATTCCGCCATTTTGTAGGTGGAAAACAACCTTAATGTAGAAAGAAAAGTTTGCTAAACGATGCAAAAAAATGTGTACAAAGTTTGAAATGAATTGATTTAGTAGTTTTGAAATTTCAGTGAACACTAACTTTGCAAAAGCAGTTTTAAGAAAAACGCGTTTAAAGTTTATGAACTAAAAAAGTGACCAAAACACAATTACCACATATTGTCAAAAGTGTGTTAAGTAATACCATGAAACCCTCACCGCACCCTTAGACAACTCTTGTCGAATGGAGATCTTACCACTTATGCGTCATCGGCGTTTCTCTGCTACCAGTTCTTTAAATTCTTTGGCATATTGTGTTAGTCAAATTCATGATTTCGTTATCTAGCTTGGAATTACAACTTATTTTTACGTGATTATGAATATTGGATAGCATTTTCTTAAAGTATTCCCAGCCAGTGTTTCTATTTGTTAGCGTAAGTGTTTCGTGTAGTGTTAAATATATTGGGAATTGGTCAGAAGTCATATCCAAACCGCTTCATATGCACATATAATTTGAAGAAATATGTTGGGTAATAAAAAAATCATTAAAATCTGGTATTTTAAGTGGAACTGTGGGCCAGTAAGTTGGTGTTCCAGCAGACATTATACTGCACCCAGTCAGTATAAGCCTCGAGCCACAGTGGTTATGTTTCGTATTATAGTCGCCACCCATTATAAATCGGTTTTTATGGTTATTGATCAGTTCTAGATACATATCGCATTTGATTTGTTGTCTTGGAGGACAGTAAACTACTATAATGACAAGTCGTTGTCACTAACTACCGTTATCGTTATTGCTTTACACTTTTCTACAGAAATGCGGTTTTCTTCGTGGTGTTTTACATATGTCGCATGTTGATATAACCCCTTACACATAATGTGATTTAGCGCTAAACATGGTAGCAGACGGCATAGACCTTGGTCTATCCCTCACCCCCTAACAAAATGATTTCTGATTCATTGATTCACTTTTTATACTCTCGCAACAATGTTGCTAAGGAGAGTATTATAGTTTTGTTCACATAACGGTTGTTTGTAAGTCCTAAAACTAAAAGAGTCAGATATAGGGTTATATATACCAAAGTGATCAGGGTGACGAGTAGAGTTGAAATCCGGATGTCTGTCTGTCCGCCCGTCCGTCCGTCTGTCCGTCCGTCCGTCCGTGCAAGCTGGAACTTGAGTAAAAATTAAGATATCATGATGAAACTTGGTACACGTATTCCTTGGCTCCATAAGAAGGTTAAGTTCGAAGATGGGTCAAATCGGCCCACTGACCCGAAAACCTATACAGTGTCATAACTAAGCCATAAATAAAGATATTAAAGCGAAATTTAGCACAAAGGATCGCATTAGGGAGGGGCATATTTGAACGTACTTTTTTTGGAAAAGTGGGCGTGGCCCCGCCCCCTACTAAGTTTTTTGTATATATCTCGGAAACTACTATAGCTATGTCAATTAAACTCTACAAAGTCGTTTTCTTCAGGCATTTCCATATACAGTTCAAAAATGGAAGAAATCGGATAATAACCACGCCACTTCCCATACAAAGGTTATGTTGAAAATCACTAAAAGTGCGTTAACCGACTAACTAAAAACGTCAGTAACACTAAATTTTACGGAAGAAATTGCAGAAGGAAGCCGCACCCAGGCTTTTTTTAAAAATTGAAAATAGGAGTGGCGTCGCCCACTTATGGACCAAAAACCATATCTCAGGAACTACTAGACCGATTTCAATGAAATTCAGTATATAATATTTTCTTAACACCTTGATGACATGTACGAAATATGGGTGAAATCGGTTCACAACCACGCCTTCTTCCAATATAACGCTATTTTGAATTCCATCTGATGCCTTCTCTGTATAATATATGCATTAGGAACCAATGATGATAGCGGAATAAAACTTTACACAAATACGGTATTTGAAAAATATGTAAATGACGGATAATGAAATCTCGATTATCACTTATCATGCGAGAGTATAAAATGTTCGGTGACACCCGAACTTAGCCCTTCCTTACTTGTTTTTAATAATTTTTCTTTTCTAGTTTATTTCTTTTCCGTATATCACAATAGTTGATATCGCAACAAAATTAATCGAAAATGCTTGCTTTAGTACAAATTATTCGAGAGCCCAGAATGTACCCACCTAGATCACCAATAATTTTTGGAAGCCACCTTGTATGACTTACAACACACATTTGTATGACTTAACATATTTTAAGAAGTTAATTTATTCTATCAAAAGGTTGAAGAACTGCTTTTAGAAAAAAAACAATTTCTATAATTCTTGATTTGGAGCTAACCGCCTCTCAGCTGTTTCGAAGTATGTAACTCTACTGTTAGTCAAGTTTTGTAGCACCACTGCGTATACGTAACCTGGCAAGATGAGACTATGTAGCACGCCGTAAGTAAACGCGCAGCAATACTTGTATATATGCAACACTACACGCGCACACACTTTAACAACAAAGTTGCCATACTACAAACAATGAAACGCGACAAATTCCATTTAAATCTTCTGTGAAGTAGCAATTTGACTGCGATTTCATTTTCACGCATTCAGAATACGAAGCAATTTGCAGTAAAGAGCGCGCCTGCTGTTTCGCTGCCTCTTTCAACCCATTCAAGCGGAGCGCGATTTGTCACAACAGCAACGGCAACAGTAGCAACACCAAAAACAACAGTAGCAGCAACCAATAAAGCCGCACGCACAAGCACACACACACAAGCGCATTTGATTTCTAGCAGCGCCACGCTCTATTTGCGAATGTGGCGGCCAATTTGACCCGAGTCATATTGAAAGGGCTGGCAGCGAGATTCTAAAAAAATATCGCGCACGTAGAAATAGAGAATTTCGTGAATGTCGTGGCAATGCAATATGCGCAAATTACTTTTAGCAGAAGCAAGTGAAAGCACTCACACACACATGTACAGACTTATACGAACACACGTAGATATATTTACAAATGAACACAATTGATCAGGGCGTCAATTGGGGAGGCGTGCGAGAGCGTGTCGCATTTTTAACGCTTTCGGGTGTACGTGCCACAAGCCCCCCAGCTCCACCCAGAGCTGGAGCAGTCTAGAAATTGCGGTGTGTCCAAACTTTAACGCACAGTTTTTACCCTTTTTTTCTGGGAATGAGTTCTGCAGTTTATGTGCAATGCAAGTGAAATGCGGAATTTATATTTTCCCTTTTTTCACTGCAATCATATTTGCTTGCTTTTGGTAAACGTTTTTGTTCAAATGGATTTCACTTGTATGCGTTCTCTCTTACTTTAATTCAGCTTTGTAGTCGACTGACATAAAATACAGAAATTTCTGTGGAACTCTCATCATGAGTTTCTCGCTGTGCTCAATCAAAATATGATTGATGGCTTGTGAAATTGAGGAAGGAACGTGCGAGTAAATTGAGTGACCGCTGGAGCGCGCTGCACATACGTCGAACTGTTGGCAATGGAAAATCCTTAACTTTGGAATACTCAGTATTCGGAGTTATTGCAGTTGGTGAATCGAAATTTTATGGTAGAATTTAAATGGGCATATTTGTTTTTAAAACTTATATATTGCACCTTTTAAGGAAGTGATTTTACTTGGATACACCAGTGAATCTTTCAATTTTTCAGTTGCAACTATTGAGGTCTGAACTGCTCAAGAATTAAAAACTTTAAAAGTGTTATCTACAAAATATTTTGCATCTAGAAATGTCCTAATTTTAATACTCTTCCAACATGTTAATAGATTTGTTCATCTATCAGTCGTTTGTATCACCTAAAGCTAATCGATATAGATATAGGATTATGTATATATAAATGATCAGGATGATGAGACGAGTTGAAAACCGGAAGTCTGTCCGTCCGTCCGTCTGTGCAAATGGTAACTTCAGTAACTTTGCCACGCTCACAAACTGCATTAAACGAAACTTACAAAGTGCCTTAGAAACGGGCCGTGGCCCCACCCGCTAAATGGTTAATGTACATAACTTCCGTTAAAGCTAACACAGCCAAACTTGCTGAAAAGGCGATATTTTTTTATTTCTTCAGACACTTTAAAAATCTGTAAAAGAGATAATAACCACGCCCACTGTTATAATTTACTGAATTATTTCGCCATAAGCTTTACAGAAGAAGGTATAAAAATTGGACAATGGACCTATTCCTAGGTGAAATCGTATATATAAGGAACTACTAAACTTAAATTTAAAATAAATTAGGTTTCTCAAACTTTCCTATTATACACTGCGAAAATGAGCGGAATCGGATAACAACTTTGCATATAACAAAATTTTATAATTTATTAATTCATTTCTTTCATTTTACAATATTCAAATCAAACGCTGAAGAAGTCATGATAATAAAACTTTGCACAAGTAGTAGCCTTAAAATATTTCACCAAAATCCCAAAAAAATTTTAAAATTGAACTGTAACTTTTGAAGAACCCAGACACTCATTATGTGGGTCCCAATTGATTTTTTACCGAATATATCGGCCTATCAGTTGATTTTGCCGCACATTTCGGTCTTTATGTAAAACAATCTTATTGAAACTAAGAAGTAATCTCTTTCTAATAGCTTCTTCTTCTTGATTGGCGTAGACACCGCTTACGCGATTATAGCCGAGTTAACAACAGCGCGCCAGTCGTTTTTTCTTTTCGCTACATGGCGCCAATTGGATATTCCAAGCGTAGCCAGGTCCTTCTCCAACTGGTCCTTCCAACGGAGTGGAGGTCTTCCTCTTCCTCTGCTTCCCCCGGCGGGTACTGCGTTGAATACTTTCAGAGCTGGAGTGTTTTCATCCATCCGGACAACATGACCTAGCCAGCGTAGCCGCTGTCTTTTAATTCGCTGAACTATGTCAATGTAGTCGTATATCTCGTACAGCTCATCGTTCCATCGAATGCGATATTCGCCGTGGCCAATGCGCAAAGGATCATACATCATTCGCAGAACTTTTCTCTCGAAAACTCTCAACGTCGACTCATCAGTTGATGTCATCGGCCAAGCCTCTGCACCATATAGCAGGACGGGAATTATGAGCGACTTATAGAGTTTGGCTTTTGTTTGTCGAGAGAGGACTTTACTTTTCAATTGCCTACTCAGTCCGAAATAGCACCTGTTGGCAAGAGTTATCCCGCGTTGGCTTTCCAGGCTGACATTGTTGGTGGTGATTATGCTGATTCCCAAAAATACGAAACTATGTATCTACAACTTCAAAGTTATGACTGTCAACAGTGACGTGAGAGCCAAATCGCGAGTGCGACGACTGTTTGTTTGATGACAGGAGGTATTTCGTCTTGCCCTCGTTTACTACGACCCATATGCTTTGCTTCCTTGTCCAGTCTGGAGAAAGCAGAACTAACGGCGCGGGTGTTGAGGCCGATGATATCAATAACTGCTCGATTAAGTTCTGCAGCTCGAACTATTTTCTTCAGAGGCAGATTGAAGAAATCGCACGATAGGGAGTCGCCTTGTCTGAAACCTCGTTTGGTACCGAACGGCTCGGAGAGGTCCTTGCCGATCCTGACGGAGCTTTTCGTGTTGCTCAACGTCAGTTTGCACAGCCGTATTAGTTTTGGGTAGATACCAAATTCAGACATCGCGGCATAAAGGCGGCTCCTTTTCGTGCTGTCGAAATCAGCTTTGAAATCGACGAAGAGGTGGTGTGTGTCGATTCTCCTTTCACGGATCTTTTACAAGATTTGGCGCATGGTGAATATCTGGTCGGTTGTTGATTTGTCAGGTCTAAAGCCACACTGATAAGGTCCAATCAGTTTGTTGACGGTGTGCTTTAATCTTTCACACAATACGCTCGATAGAACCTTATGCCCGATGTTGAGGAGGCTTATCCCACGGTAGTTGGCGCAGATTGTAGGGTCTCCTTTTTTGTGGATTGGGCAGAGCACACTTAAATTCCAATCGTTGGGAATGCTTTCGTTCGACCATATTTTACAAAGAAGCTGATGCATGCTCCTTATCAGTTCTTCGCCGCCGTGTTTGAATAGGTCGGCGGGTAATCCATCGGCCCCCCTCCCTCTTTGTTGTTCTTCAGGCGGGTAATTGATATTTGAACTTCTTCATGGTCGGGCAATGGAACGTCTGCTCCATCGTCATCGATTAGGGAATAGGGTTCGCCTTCTCCTGGCGTTGTACTTTCACTGCAATTCAGCAGGCTGGATAAGTGTTCCGCGTTTTGTGTAGTGCGGTTTCATAATGGCAAGGAATAAACTTACGTTGCTAACAATAAAAGAGAAAGTTGACATTTTAAAGAAACTAAGTGCGGGATATTCTGTCAGTTCCTAAGCCAAAGGTTTTCAAGTACGTAGATCAACAATAGCTCATATTAAGAAAAATGAAGCCGACATAAAGAAGTTCGTGTGGCAAGCTGAATCTGGTCCTGGAAACCGAAAAACGTTTAAAGCATCAGAACTTCCAACAAGAAAAAACGTTAACTTCGGCTGCACCGATGCATTTGTTTAGTAACTATGTGTTTAGTTTATATGGAAGCTATATGCTATAGTAATCTGATCGGAATAATTTTTTCGGAGATTATGTTATTACCTTAAGCAGTAATCTATGCCGAATTTCGTGAAGATACCACGTCAAATGAGGAAGTTTCCAATGCAAGCATTTGATTCCGATCATTCAGTTTGTATGGCAGCTATATATTATAGTTAACCGATCTGAACAATTTCTTCGGAGATTACATAATTGCCTTAGAAAATAACCTTTGCCATCTTTTGTGAAAATACATTGTGAAATGTGAAAGTTCCATACAAGATCTTGATTCCGATCGTTTAATTTGTGTGGCAGCTATGTATATGTTATAGTGGTCCGATATCGGCAGTTCCGACAAATGAGAAAATGACGTTTGCAAAATTTTAAAACGATATCTTAAAAACTGAAGGACTAGTTCGTATATATACAGACAGACAGACAGACAGACAAGGCTAAATCGACTCAGCTCGACATACTGATCATTTATATATATATTTTTGTAGGGTCTCCGATCCTTCTTTCTGAATGTTACAAACTTCGTGACAAACTTAATATACCCTGTTCAGGGTATAAAAATGGAAAAGCACTCATAAAATGGTTTGCAAAACAACGAGCAAACAACTTACCTATCGCGACTGATATGCTCAAGGTAAAGGCTAAATTTTTCAATGCTAGCCAGATGACTTTCGTGCTAGCGATGGGCGGATCCCAAATTTCAAAAACTGATATGGAATACGAAAAATTAAAATATGTGGCGAATAACTTTCGAATAATACTCAACTTACCATTTTTGCAAAACTTAAACAAAACAAGTAAGGAAGGGCTAAGTTCGGGTGTCACCGAACATTTTATACTCTCGCATGATAAAGTGATAATCGAGATTTCATTATCCGTCATTTACATATTTTTTTTATTTTACTGTAAAATTAATTAGATTAGATCAATTTGTATACTTTGAGTATTGAATTGTATTTTCATTTCATAATGTATATATGTATTATACAGAGAAGGCATCAGATGGAATTCAAAATAGCGTTATATTGGAAGAAGACGTGGTTGTGAACCGAATTCACCCATATTTCGTACATGTCATCAGGGTGTTAAGCAAATATTATATACCGAATTTCATTGAAATCGGTAGAGTAGTTCCTGAGATATGGTTTTTGGTCCATAAGTGGGCGACGCCACGCCCATTTTCAATTAAAAAAAAAATCCTTGGTGCAGCTTCCTTCTGCAATTTCTTCCGTAAAATTTGGTGTTTCTGACGTTTCTTGTTAGTCGGTTAACGCACTTTTAGTTATTTTCAACATAACCTTTCTATGGGATTTGAACTGAACTGTATATGGAGATGCCTGAAGAAAACGACTCTGTAGAGTTTGGTTGACATAGCTATAGTAGTTTCCGAGATATGTACAAAAAACTTAGTAGGGGCGGGGCCACGCCCACTTTTCCAAAAAAATTACGTCCGCATATGCCCCTCCCTAATGCGGTCCTTTGTGCTAAATTTCACTTTAATATCTTTATTTATGGCTTAGTTATGACGCTTTATAGATTTTCGGTTTTCGCCATTTTGTAGGCGTGGTAGTGGGCCGATTTGGCCCATCTTCGAACTTAACCTTCTTATGGAGCCAAGAAATACGTGTACCGAGTTTCATCACGATATCTCAATTTTTACTCAAGTTACAGCTTGCACGGACGGACGGACGGACGGACAGACAGACATCCGGATTTCAACTCTACTCGTCACCCTGATCACTTTGGTATATATAACCCTATATCTGACTCTTTTAGATTTAGGACTTACAAACAACCGTTATGTGCACAAAACTATAATACTCTGCTTAGCAACTTTGTTGCGAGAGTATAAAAATTAGTGATTTAGGTTTAAACAAGAAGCAGATATACAATGCCGATGAGTATGGCCTATTTTGGGAGCTTTTGCTTGATAGAACTCTTGTGCGCTCAAAAGAAACCTCGGATCCGGGACATAAAATCAGTAAAGAAAGAATAACTTTTCTTGTTTTTACGAATGCGTTAGGAAATCATAGTGTAAAATTAATGGATATTGGAAAATAATTGAATCCACACTTACTTAAAATTTTACGGATTTGTCTGTTGTCTACAAAGGAAATAAAAGTGCTTGGATGACATTGGCTTTATTTGAAGAATGGTTTCACAAAACATTTGTTCCAGAGGTGTGTAGATGTTTTGCTTTAAAAAATTTATCTTATCAATTTAAAATTTCTTAAAACTGCAGGTAAAAGAGTTTCTCCGTGGCGAAAATCGTTTCGAAAAGGCTATTGTACTTATAGATAATGCTGCCTGTCACCCCAAAGAAGGAGAATTAACGAGTTCTGTTGGTCAAATGTTGGTAATGTGTCTTCCTCCGCATTGTACTGCTGTTATACAACTCATGGATCAGAATGTCGTAAAGCTTACGAAAAAGAACTACAAAACAAGCCTTTTAATTCACATCGTTCGACGAGGAAAATCAGTAGACGAAGCTCTGAAAAGCATCAGCTTGAAAAATGCAATATTTTTTTATCTAACGCATGGAATGCCGTTAATGTAATGAAGATGACATCCCTCTTTCAGAGTTACCTTCACAGCTAGCTGAAAATACATCAAAAATTCACACAATTTCAAGTTTACTTCAAGAACTAGAACCATTGCAGAAAATAACCAATTTTTAAATTGAGCAATGGATTGTTGAACCTACTTTGGAGTCTTTCGATAACTCTACTTTAGGTGAAGAAACAAACGACGTGATCCTCAATACGAAGAAAGTTACGTCGGCGGAAACAATATCAGCATTCAATATTTGCCTAGAATGGGCGGAACAAAATAACACTTCCTGAAACGATCTTATGACTCTTCAGACGCTCATAAGCAACGTAGTACTAAACAAGCGAGCTTGTACTAAACAATTAAAAATTTCAAATTTTTTAATTCCACATAATATGCACACATGTATGCATGTATAGTATATCTATCTTTATTAATATATATATACTAACATATTTAACATTTAGATTTTTGAAATGAAATACATACATATTAAAA
>NC_052501.1:39512649-39544972 GCF_016617805.1 Bactrocera tryoni
TCGACCATATTTTACAAAGAAGCTGATGCATGCTCATTATCAGTTCTTCGCCTCCGTGTTTGAATAAGTCGGCGGGGTAATCCATCGGCCCCCCTCCCTCTTTGTTGTTCTTCAGGCGGGTAATTGATATTTGAACTTCTTCATGGTCCCGGGCAATGGAACGTCTGCTCCATCGTCATCGATTAGGGAATAGGGTTCGCCTTCTCCTGGCGTTGTACTTTCACTGCAATTCAGCAGGCTGGATAAGTGTTCCGCGTTTTGTGTAGTGCGGTTTCATAATGGCAAGGAATAAACTTACGTTGCTAACAATAAAAGATAAAGTTGACATTTTAAAGAAACTAAGTGCGGGATATTCTGTCAGTTCCTAAGCCAAAGGTTTTCAAGTACGTAGATCAACAATAGCTCATATTAAGAAAAATGAAGCCGACATAAAGAAGTTCGTGTGGCAAGCTGAATCTGGTCCTGGAAACCGAAAAACGTTTAAAGCATCAGAACTTCCAACAAGAAAAAACGTTAACTTCGGCTGCACCGATGCATTTGTTTAGTAACTATGTGTTCTGTTTGTATGGAAGCTATATGCTATAGTAATTCGTTCTGAACAATTTTTTTGGAGATTATATTGTTACCTTAAGCAGTAAACCATGCCAAATTTCGTGAAGATACCACGTCAAATGAGGAAGTTTCCCATGCAAGCATTTGATTCCGATCATTCAGTTTGTATGTCAGCTATATTCTATAGTAATCCGATCTGAACAATTTCATCGGAGATTACATTATTATCTTACAAAATAACCTTTGCCATCTTTTGTGAAAATACATTGTGAAATGTGAAAGTTCCATACAAGATCTTGATTCCGATCGTTTAATTTGTGTGGCAGCTATGTATATGTTATAGTGGTCCGATATCGGCAGTTCCGACAAATAAGAAAATGACGTTTGCAAAATTTTAAAACGATATCTTAAAAACTGAAGGACTAGTTCGTATATATACAGACAGACAGACAGACAGACAAGGCTAAATCGACTCAGCTCGACATACTGATCATTTATATATATATTTTGTAGGGTCTCCGATCCTTCTTTCTGAATGTTACAAACTTCGTGACAAACTTAATATACCCTGTTCAGGGTATAAAAATGGAAAAGCACTCATAAAATGGTTTGCAAAACAACGAGCAAACAACTTACCTATCGCGACTGATATGCTCAAGGTAAAGGCTAAATTTTTCAATGCAAAAATACGGGAGAAGCCAGGTGACTTTCGTGCTAGCGATGGGCGGATCCCAAATTTCAAAAACTGATATGGAATACGAAAAATTAAAATATGTGGCGAATAACTTTCGAATAATACTCAATCAGTTAACCCATTTTTGCAAAACTTAAGCAAAACAAGTAAGGAAGGGCTAAGTTCGGGTGTCACCGAACATTTTATACTCTCGCATGATAAAGTGATAATCGAGATTTCATTATCCGTCATTTACATATTTTTTTATTTTGCTGTAAAATTAATTAGATTAGATCAATTTGTATACTTTGAGTATTGAATTGTATTTTCATTTCATAATGTATATATGTATTATACAGAGAAGGCAACAGATGGAATTCAAAATAGCGTTATATTAGAAGAAGGCGCGGTTGTGAACCGAATTCACCCATATTTCGTACATGTCATCAGGGTGTTAAGCAAATATTATATACCGAATTTCATTGAAATCGGTAGAGTAGTTCCTGAGATATGGTTTTTGGTCCATAAGTGGGCGACGCCACGCCCATTTTCAATTAAAAAAAAAAGCCTGGGTGCAGCTTCCTTCTGCCATTTCTTCCGTAAAATTTAGTGTTTCTGACGTTTTTTGTTAGTCGGTTAACGCACTTTTAGTTATTTTCAACATAACCTTTGTATGGGAGGTGGGCGTGGTTATTATCCGATTTCTTCCATTTTTGAACTGTATATGGAAATGTCTGAGGGAAACGATTCTATAGAGTTTGGTTAACATAGCTATAGTAGTTTCCGAGATATGTACAAAAAACTTAGTAGGGGGCGGGGCCACGCCCCCTACTCCAAAAAAATTACGTCCAAATATGCCCCTCCCTAATGCGATCCTTTGTGCTAAATTTCACTTTAATATCTTTATTTATGGCTTAGTTATGACACTTTATAGGTTTTCGCCATTTTGTGGGCGTGGCAGTGGGCCGATTTGGCCCATCTTCGAACTTAACCTTCTTATGGAGCCAAGAAATACGTATACCAAGTTTCATCGTGATATCTCAATTTTTAATCAAGTTACAGCTTGCACGGACGGACGGACGGACATACAGACATCCGGATTTCAACTCTACTCGTCACCCTGATCACTTTGGTATATATAACTCTATATCTGACTCTTTTAGTTTTAGGACTTACAAACAACCGTTATGTGAACAAAACTGTAATACTCTCCTTAGCAACTTTGTTGCGAGAGTATAAAAATTAGTGATTTAGGTTTAAACAAGAAGCAGATATACAATGCCGATGAGTATGGCCTCTTTTGGGAGCTTTTGCTTGATAGAACTCTTGTGCGCTCAAAAGAAACCTCGGATCCGGGACATAAAATCAGTAAAGAAAGAATAACTTTTCTTGTTTTTACGAATGCGTTAGGAAATCATAGTGTAAAATTAATGGATATTGGAAAATAATTGAATCCACACTTACTTAAAATTTTACGGATTTGTCTGTTGTCTACAAAGGAAATAAAAGTGTCTTGGATGACATTGGCTTTATTTGAAGAATGCTTGGTTTCACAAAACATTTGTTCCAGAGGTGTGTTGATGTTTTGCTTTATCAATTTAAAATTCTTAAAACTGCAGGTAAAAGAGTTTCTCCGTGGCGAAAATCGTTTCGAAAAGGCTATTTTACTTATAGATAATGCTGCCTGTCACCCCAAAGAAGGAGAATTAACGAGTTCTGTTGGTCAAATGTTGGTAATGTGTCTTCCTCCGCATTGTACTGCTGTTATACAACTCATGGATCAGAATGTCGTAAAGCTTACGAAAAAGAACTACAAAACAAGCCTTTTAATTCACATCGTTCGACGAGGAAAATCAGTAGACGAAGCTCTGAAAAGCATCAGCTTGAAAAATGCAATATTTTTTATCTAACGCATGGAATGCCGTTAATGTATCTTCAATTCGGTAATCTTTCAAAAATTGTTTGACATAACAACCGAATGGGATAATGAAGATGACATCCCTCTTTCAGAGTTACCTTCACAGCTAGCTGAAAATACATCAAAAATTCACACAATTTCAAGTTTACTTCAAGAACTAGAACCATTGCAGAAAATAACCAATTTTTAAATTGAGCAATGGATTGTTGAACCTACTTTGGAGTCTTTCGATAACTCTACTGAAGGTGAAGAAACAAACGACGTGATCCTCAATACGAAGAAAGTTACGTCGGCGGAAACAATATCAGCATTCAATATTTGCCTAGAATGGGCGGAACAAAATAACACTTCCTGAAACGATCTTATGACTCTTCAGACGCTCATAAGCAACGTAGTACTAAACAAGCGAGCTTGTACTAAACAATTAAAAATTTCAAGTTTTTTAATTCCACATAATATACACACATGTATGCATGTATAGTATATCTATCTTGTTAAGTATAATTTAAGTATTTCTAAATAAACTGGAAATAACGCTTTTCATCATATACTAACATATTTAACTTTAGGATTTTTGAATTGAAATACATACATATAAAAAATAAAAAATATATATTTTAAACAAAAGCATATAAGAAAAAGGATACTCGGTATTTGCAACATCCTCAATACTTGCACCGTGCTCGGTTTTCATTACGTGCAAGAATCGAGGTACTACTGTAGGTAAATAAGGCTCATATTAACTTTTTAAAAGTGTATAAGCATTGGAATAGCATCTGTATAAGAACGAACACCGATACGACTTTCAACTATGTATACGAAGAAAATTTTGTTGGTAGTGACAGCAGACTAGAGGCTAAGAAGCGCTTTGAAAGATCGGTAGTTAATTCACGCCACTGACTATGGATTCAGGAGACATTGCAAGATGCCAAACTGAAAACAAACTTCAGTCATCAAATTAAGGGACTGAACTCGACATACATAAAACTTATTTACTATGGGATCGTTTCGTTCGTCTAGTTATACAAAATTGTAAAAAAGAAAAAACCGCTAGAACATCTAACCTTTGTCTTAGCTCCGCTCAATGCTTGTTTCTTCAATTCAGTACCGAATTTATCAAGGAAATTTACCGGAACAACGGAACTCTCATCTGAGGTAAGCCTTTGACACGGCGAAAGATGGAAAAGACTTTGCAGTGGCTTAGGGAGCTTGTGTACTCGTAGAAAGTACGTATTTACGGGAATTGTCAGCAAATAAAGCAAGTCGATGCCGCACAGAATACGATTTCAATAAATTTGGGACTCCGTCTAAGAACATGAAACAAATGCATTTTAAGAAATTTATTTGATATTAAGATAAATAATTGCAATCTTAACATAAATCCGTTTGTTTTATTGATAAAAAAAGGAAAAATGCTCGTATATTGATTCATGTTGTTTAAATGAGTTTAAGCATCCCGTCACTCTATTTGGAAAAAAACAGCATACCCTAACATATTGCACTTAAGAATAACATCACACGCAACAACTGAAAAGAACATGCATGAAGACACCACTTATACGGACAGCAGCAACTAACAAAAGGACTGGATCATCGCCCTCAACTTTCACTTTCGCTTATACTTTCGATAACAACAACGGTCCTGTGCGCTACTTAGTTCTTCAACCATCCCGAATGTCAACATACTTCGTCCACGCGATCTTACAACAAAATATTATAATATACATATATTAGCTATTGTTACTTATATTAAGTATATTCGCAATAACGAAATAATAAACCACAAATATTTGCGTATACGAAACTTATCGGATTTTCTTTAAGTTATTGGCGAGGTTGTGAGTGTAGTGAATTTTCAAAGATACCCGATGGCATTCTTTTAAATAAAACCTACATTTTATTCACATGTAAAATAAGCCGTCTAGCCTAACTTCCGAAAGCAAACCTGAGTCGTATCAGGCTATCACAGTACTTTTGTTCAGTATTGTTTTGCATTTTATCATGGAGATACTTACCCCATCTACGTCTACAAATCGTTCAACTTTATTACGAAAATTCACTTTCTCTAAAGAATGCCTTTCCCACGCTATACTCAACTTTTGGTCAATATAATCAGCGTACAGAGCGTACCATTTTCAACGTCGTTGCCCATCTTGAGGTTCAGCACTCATTACTGGATAATATTCGACGGAATAGACCACGTCCAGTATGCAGTGAAAAATATATAGCAGCCGTAGTTGAGAGTGTACACGAAGACCATGGAGAGTCTATTTGACGCCGTTCGCAGCAACTCGGACTGACGTATTGAATGACGTTTTACGTCGAAATCTTAAATTGAAAGCAGTTAACATACAGCTTATGTAAGAACTGATGCCGTTCGACCTTCCCAAGTTTCGCTCTATGGACTCTTGAAAAGTTCCAAGAAGATACGAAATTTTCAAGCCCAATTCTGTTCAGCAATGAGGCCCATTTCTGGCTTAATGGGTATGTAAACAAGCAAAATTGCCACTTTTGGTTTAAAGAGCAATCTGAAGAGATTCAGAAGCTGTCATTTTATCCAAAAAAAAAACAACGGTTTGGTGTGGTTTGTAGGTCGGGAGAATCATCGGTTCATATTTTTTCAAAAATTGTACCGATGAGTTACCGTCAATGGTGACCTTTATCGCGCGTTGATAACCGACTATTTGATGCCCGAAATTGAAGTTCGTGATCTCGACGACATTTGCTATCAACAAAACGGCGCTACTTTACACACATTGCAACAATCAATGGATTTATTGAGAGAACACTTCGAAGAGCAAATAATTTAATGTTTTGGACCGGTCAATTGGCCATCAAAATCGTATGGTATCACTCCGTTAGACTTTTTCCTGTGGGTCCAATCACCCTCTTTAAAGAAGGGTTGAAAAGATAACTTTTTACAGAATCGAATATACAAAACGAGCAATTCATCGTAAAACAAATGCTTTTCTAACAATCCAGAACAATAACACCCGAAAACTCTTTATATTATGCCTCAGCATTTTCATTGGCTTCTTTAGCGATATTCACGCATTTCTCGGAATTTTCCCGCTGTTGCATAAGCGTTAAATTGCTTTCAATAAATACGAAATATAAATTAAATAAAAAAGTTATAAAACTTTATTTCAATTTATATGATAATTCCTTACTGTACTTAAATGCTGCTTAAGCATCAAAAAATATTTACCATTCATTCGCATTCATTTCGCCGAACCCGCAACCAGCGCTTCAGGTCTCATTATTTTCACATTAACAGCTCATGCATGCCAACACACACACACACGCACACATCTCTGTTCAAATAAAAGTAGAAGAATGTGTGAGTGCAGCTTGTGATGTATTGGCGCAGCAGCTGGCACCATTCGCCCACGCCCAACCCCCAGTGCCGATCGCTGGCCGGTCCATCCGCGCTTGCAGCACACGAAAAATGCTCATGATTTATTAACAGCGCTCCGTGGCGATTGAGAATACCAAAATGAAAATGAGAAAAATGTAATAAAATTGAATAAGTACTATTACTTGCGCTTCCTTCCTGCCACACACACACATACATACATACAAGCTAAAACACGCGCTGCCAATGAAAGTGTTTACGTATTCGTAAGTCAACCGCATTTATTAAAGCAAACAACCGCCAGTCGTTGTTGTTGGTGAGAAGCGATGAATTGATGGAACGACCACGTGAATCGCTCATTCACTATGCGCTTACAAATTTACATGTATGCGTGGGTGTGCATGAATTCATAAGTGGATATGTGGCGCACACACACATAGCAAAGAATGAAATTTTCTCAACGCAGAAATTTTCAATTTTCAACTGCTTCATGGCGTTTGGCTTGGCTTCGGTGACTTATTTCCCCGAAAATGCCTGCGCGTCACCCATTTTGGTTTCACTTAGACGCTGTTGCCGTTGCTGTTTAAGCTTAAGTTTTCGTTGTTAATATTGCATCGCTGTGTTGTTGTTGTGCTGTTTTCGCTATCTCGGCCGTCATCCTCTCCCGCACTGCGTTCTTCGGCGCTGCGACTGCAATAACTTTTTCTCCGCGCTGTCAACTTTCGAAAATATTAAATTTATGTCAAACTGTCAGCGTTATTGTTATTGTTGTTGTTATTATTATTATTTTTGTCATCCTTTTGTGGCATTGCACAGCTGTCAGTAATGCGATGCATTTGAAGCGTAGTTTTCATTTCTCAAGACGCTTTCCTCAATTCCGTTATGTACATATTTCAACTCTTTTATCTTCCGTATTTTATTCAAATGAAAAATGACGTTGAAAGTGGCTTGGTGTACTTCAAGGTTTGTGGGTCTAAGTGCTAAGTGTGTGCACTCACTTCATAATCACTTTTTTTAAACATTATTCGGAAGTATAAATAGCCTTATTTATACTTCTTTTATTATTTATACCTTCATACACCATAAGTTTGCTAATAAGCTTGGCACTACCAAGAGAAAACGTCGAAGATCGTTTAAAACATTTGAGAAGTATACAGCCTGACGCATAGATGGCGCTACTAAAAAGATTGTTACCGATGGAAACTTCACAAAAATCTACATGGTCTAATTTCGGATGACATAAAGAGTAGTTTTTCAAGATAGAAGGCACTCTAAAGGTATAAACTGAACTTGTATATCATATCATTCACCAATATTTGGGTATGAGATAGTTCTGTGTAAAGTGGATGCCGCGCGAACGCACTTTTGACCAAAAGCAACGCCGATTTGATGGTCCAAAGCACTGTTTGGAGACGTTGAAATGCAATAGGCTGCAGTTTTTGCATCGATATGCGACAATGGATGAAGCATGGCTCCATCTTTTCACTCCAAAGCTCAAACGACAGTCCTCCGAGTGAACTGCATACAATGAAACCGCTTCCAAGCGTGGAAAAATGCAACAATCGACTGGCCAGGTTATGGGGTCTTGATTTCGGGAATCATGGATTAATGATCTTGCTACTGATGCCCACAATAAAATGAAATTATGGAGGGAACACTTCTCCAGCCAGCTGAATAGCAGTGAAAACATAACAACTGTAATTGGTGAACCATATTCCCCAATCGATGACGATGGAGCAGACGTTCTATTGCCCGATCATGAAAAAGTTAAAATAGCAATTACCCGTCTGAAGAGCAATAAACAACGTAGGTCATGTTGTCCGAATGGATGAAGTTACTCCATCTCTGAGAGTATTCGACACAGTGCCCGCTTGGGAAAGCAGGGAAAAAGAAGGCCTCCACCCCAAAGGAAAAGGGAAGAGCGGCTGGCGCCCGCTTGAAAACTCGGCGATCACTTTATGGCGTCTTGATTTTAGGAATCATGGAATAATTATATATTATAATAATAACTGCGAGTATTACATATCGCTATTGGACCGGTTTAAAGGACGGATCGCCGAAAAACAGCCGCATTAAAATAAAAGTGCTGTTTCACTATGAAAATACACCGCATCGCATGTCGATGAAAACGATGGCCATGAATTGTGCTTAGAATTGCTTCTGCATTCACTGTATTCTCCATATCTGGCCCGCACCAACTCAGTTCTCAGATCTCAAAAAAATGCAGGTTGGGAAGAAGTTTTTGTCAAATGAAAAGCTGGTCACCGAAACGGTGACTTATTTTAATGAACTAAGTCGATTTAGGCATTTCCGTCTGTCAGTTTGCCTATCTGCATTTACACTAAACGCCTTTGAATCATCTATCTGAGTGAAGAATTCCACGCACATATTATTTAGACGTTATTGGTTCTCGACAGTATTTTACCTCAGGAGATAATTTAAAATGTATTATGCATTTAAGTTTTAAAACAATATGTTAAAAGCTTTAACGGGAATGCTCTCAATCTCTGCGACAACATTTAAAACAATTATTAGCCCTCCAAACCACTCCCCAAACGTGGGTTTGATCGTATTTAAACGGCTAAAAAGAGAATGATTTACTCCAATGAATTGTCCGAGAACCAATTCTGCTTCAGAAATACAAACCCTAAAATCAAAATAGTAAACCTAGTGAACAAACTGACTAATTCTAGTGGGAAACTTTGTTAGGCAGGCACTTGTGAACATCATCTATTGAGAAAAGATGATTCTTCTTCGTAAAACAAACATTGCCAAAGCCACTAAAACAAAAGTCTTTCTCGTCATGTTGGGCGACAATTTTTTATTCCGGGTTTTTACCGGTGGAAACACAGACCCAATGGCAACCATGAGCGACAATAACAATACTCTTACCTTACTATGGAAAATTTATTAAAACTTTGTTGCTTTCGTAGGGGGGGACCTGCTTTATAGGCTTCAAAAACTCGTTGTTGCTTAGGATTTTTTTGGGAAGGAAAGAAATAATTGATTAAAGCGAAATTTCTAGAGCTTATAGTTATATATTTAATCATGATTCGAAAATTTTATGGATACAAAATCTTTGACATTCTGCCTCTGGAATGCAATTGCCCAAAGCATCTCGCATGTGCATTTGTCGGACGGCGGGAAGGATGCAGGTCGGAAACAAAAAATTCAAAAAGATTCATATTTTTTAACAATTTATCTTCTAGTTAAATTAAGAAAATTCCAAAAAAAAGTGTAAAATTTTACAAATTTTTTAAAAATTGAAAAAAAGAGGTTTTTGACCAAAAAATTTGACTTTATGTATTTAAAAATATGTTCAAACTTGACTTTTCTTAGTTTTTTTAGCTTAAATAGAAAATAATTTAATGCTAAAGATAATAAACTTTGACCCAATTCCATACGACATTTAGTTTTTTTTATCCTGCCCTCAAATCAAGAAAAAACGTAAAAATTAAAAATCGAGAAATCGTGCGTCAAAGTTTTGCTTTCTGCCCAACCTCTAATATATCTGCTAGACGCTCGGTCACTATTTCCCTTCTAGCTTCGAAAATATTTCGAATTCCCATCTACAACTTTGAGGACATAATAATAAAGATATTTTTAAAAGAGATTTAAGCAAAAAAAATCGATTTTGAAGCTTCTAAACAACTAATTACCACTCACAAAGTTATATGCTGCATTCGGAAATGAAAATTGCATAATTGAAAACTTCGTCAAGAAATTACAGAGTGATGTGCCTGCCAACAACAACAAAAACTAAAAATATTGTTAAGTACTCTCGAATGGAAGCGATCTTTAAAGGCGTTCAAAAGCATAAAGTAACAATAAAAGAGCAACAACTGCAAAATATAACAAAAGTCGTACACAGCACGGAAACAAATGTGTCAAGGAAACCCGAAAATGGTTAACAAGGCAGCACTTCGACGATGCCAACACCATACCTGCTGAGAATTCAATAGAATCCAAAACAACAATTCACACCCTAGAAGAGGACAAGGAAAGTTAAAAAGTACACATTCGTCCTTTTGACAAGGAACGAAAAAAGACTTGTTGCATAAAAATGAGGATCTGCGTCAGTCAGCATGTTATTTTCCCATTTTACTAGACTGCAAAAGATGAAAGGCAGCAAATGTTGCGTATACGCCATGTAGTTGGGTGAGTTTGCACGCGTACTAGTGCGCACGTGTGTGCGTGGCTATGTGTTTGGATAGTGAAAACAATTCACAGGCGCCCATTAAGTCGCACCCGGCTCTACAGAAAGCCACGTGAGATACAAAACAAAAAAACATAAAGCAACAAATATTTACAGGGTGTGTCGAAAACATGTTCTTCTGTACAAATATCTACAAAAACCAATTATAACAATGTAAGACCAAGAAATATATTACAATATATTGTTCATTTGAGGAAAAATATCGAAAATATTTTATAAATAATTATGACTAAATCACATAGTTCTTGGTGAAATATTGTATTCTTGCTTTATTAAGATGTTTTAAACATTGTTCGATATAAACTTGTCCGAAATCATGGGAGTCATCAAATGCCACAAATAAGGCTTAGCGGAAGATGTGATTCGAATTTAGCAATTTTCGATATACAAGTAGAGTTTGTATGTGATACAAGATCACAACGTACACAATCTGGTTATAATATGGAAATTGTTATTAAATTCCCAGGGTTAACGATATTTCAAAATAATGCATTTTGTTAAGTTAGCAGGGCTGTCCCCAATTACTATGCCAAATATGAGCGCGATCTGCCAAGCAGTTTGTTTTCAGCGATTTTTGCAATGGATAAAAATATCGAACAAAGAATTTTCCTCAAATTTTGTTTCAGTTTTATCAAAAACACAAGATTACGAATAGTGTAAAGCTTTCAAAGACAGTCGAGAGGTCGTTAAAGACATGTCTCGTTATGGACGACCTTCGACCTCTTCAACAAAGGAAAATATTAAAAAACAGTCAAGGATATGGTGCTTGAAAATCGTCAGGGAAGTATTAGAGGGATGGTGATAGAGCTCGACATTTCTCGCTAGTCATTCGAATAATTATGGTGATATTTTGGGTATGATTCGTCCAGACTAAGCCGATTTTTTTAACGAATATCGTAAAAAAGTCTCTTTGAACATGTCGATAAGACATGGGTTTATGAGTTTGACACACAAATAAGTCAACAATCATTGGAATGCAGAAAAAAACGAGCCGAAACCAGAAAAACCACGCCAAAACCGCTCAAAAATCAAGATGATGCTAAAAGTTTTTTTCGATATTCGTAGTTATTTCGGAGGGACAGACGATCAAGAAGGAGTTCTATTTTGGCCATATTGAGACGTTTACGTGAGAGCCTCCGCCGACCAGAATTTGGGGGAGAAAAATTCATGGATTTTATACAATGTTAATGCACCATCGCATTGAGACACGATTGTGACCGTATTCAAAGCCAAAAACAAATGAATACCATCAATCAACCATCGTATTCACCAGAATTGGGTTCGTGTGACTTTTTCTTGTTTCTCAAACTGAAATCCGTCGACGTGTCGGCGTCGTCACCATCGCCAACATAATCAGCAATTCGAGCCACCATGGATCGGTTTCGCACTATGTTTACTTTGGTATATAATTTGACTCCTTTGAAACGATATACAAGATGCGCCGAAGCCGTTATTGCTGCTATAAAGAGTATCAAATATCCTAGAATAATTGAAGCCCATACAGTTCATGAAAATCTTTGCAGAAGGGCCTTGATTTTTGGGTGTTTACAAAATTACCTTTATAATGCTATTCTTTATTTTCGAATTAAAGTGAAGAATTTATTTAACATAATTATCTACCAAGTGGAGATGGACCTGGCTTCGCTTGTAATATCCAATTGGCGCCACGTAGCGAAAAGAAGAAACGACTTGCGCGCTGTTGTTAACTCGGCTGTAATCGCGTAAGCGGTGTATACGCCAATTAAGAAGATGAAGAATTATCTATTCCGCAAATAAATTGATATCACTCAGAAGGTAATTTAATAATTATGCAAACTTTTTACCAGCAAAATCATGCGCTATAAACATAAATAGGTTATAATTACTTTACTTTTACTAAAAAATTTATACATAGGAATCTCCCACTCAAGCTCCCGAAGTTTCTGGTGAGATATGATATGATATGAGTGGCCTGACGTGGTCCTGATGGAACAGAATTATATTTCTATTGACTAGTTGCTTTTGAACGATTTCTCAAATCAGATGGTAAGTACAGGTTCGAATCAAGAGTTTGGCCTTAGGAAAGCAGCTCACAATGGATGATTCCCTGCCAATCCAACCAAACACAAATCAAGTTCTTCCTGTTCATCAACCCTGGCCCGGCTCGCCGCGATTCGACAATAACCGTTATTTCTTGGCGTTATCGTAAGTTATTCTCTTTTCGTCACAAGTAACCATCCACTTCAGAAACGGACCGATTTTACTTTAATTCAATTGACATTCGCAAATAGAAGATCGGTTCATAAGGTTTATTGCGTTATTACGTGTTGTTCCAATGCAATGATCTTGTGTTGAAAGTTTCTAATAGATTTTTTGTACAACGTTCAGCTCCTAGTGCTTAAATTACGATTGGGTTTGATAACTTCTATTAATTTACCTAATTGGTCTTCCAGGGCGCATCTTTGACTTAAAATTACTTGGAGCCAAAATTACTCATGATATACTCCGGTATTATCAGAATTTACGGTTTAGGCATTTTCAAAAGCTTGATTTGCGTTTTAGCTAATATTGAGGAAGAACTTTTCCTTTACTAGTAGTCAACAATGATTGTGTTTAAGCAAGACTGATTCAAAAAATCACGAAACTGTCTGAAAAATTTGTTTAGTACAATTGTATCTTTCTAATTCCATATAGCGTCACCCAAAAGCACTACAACCAGAGATACAGATTACTAAAAATAGATGCTATTACTATAGGAGATACTTAGACCTTATACGTTTCACCGAAAATTAAAATTAAAACTAAAATACGAATAGAATTCATCAATCCTCAATGAACTCAACCGAATTAGTCTTGCGCGGCTAATTCGAATCCACACTATGGAATGAAATAGTTGGTTAGAAGTCACAATCCGACAAGTAATTTGGGAGTGTCTGAAATTAGTTAAAACAGCGACATCTGATGAGAACGAAACTTCGTTTTGTAGAGTATTAAAGCGCAATGGGAGTACTTTAGGTTAGACAGACAAAGAAATCTTAGGGAAAACTAATATTCGTAGGATAACTGCTGCTTACTGCATACTCATATTTAAATTGAAATTTCAACCATCACCCCGAAATGAATTTCTAAGCTTTCAGACAGAATTATTCTACTCAATACTTCATTTAGTTCCAGAAGCTCAGAGGGACTCCTTCGGTTGAGCTCATGAAACAGTTTCAATTTCCGATTTTCTATAAATTCGTGCTTCTGTTACGTCTGTACCATTGCAGCTACCACAGTTTTTAGAAGCGAAAATCCGTCACTATCAGGGAACCTGTTTGTGTACAACCCATTTATCCAAGGATAGATACTCAGTGACGCATATGAAAAGGGCTCTATTGAAGAGATTGTGTGTGCGTGTGTGTGCCTTCCAATGTGTTGCGCACAATTGAGTGATTTGCAGTGGAGCACAAAGCAGGCAGGCAGCGAATGTTGACAGCCGCCAATCGACTGGCGAGCAGTCAGTCGGCTGTCAGTAAAGTGCATTCAAGAGTAACGGCACACTTACGGCCTTTTATGGCGACGGCGGGCTTACGCACACAAACACGCGCCATTTACATGCACCAAATCAGACACAAAAGCCGGCTGGAAGTGACTTAACTGGCGCAACAATAATGTGAAAAGCATTTAAAAAGATATCATGTTTTATTAAGGAATTAAAGTGCTTCACCGGCTTAGCTGCTGCGTCGACCGATATACATGTATAGTACTCCTATATGTATGGCACGTGAATATTCGAACCGAATACTCAACACTCACTTAAAGTTTTGTTGTTGCTCTTATGTTTTTGTGCTGTGCTTTTTGGCGTCTTCTTCGGCGCTTGCGAGTTTTGTGCGCGCTCTTAATGCTAACAAGGCATTATTGGCTTGTAAGGCGTCTTTGCCATTTTGCTGCGATAACGAAGTTTAAAGACAAAACCGAGAGCAGACAAAAGCGAAAGAAAGCAAAAGTGCAAACAACGTATTCACAAGAAAAACAACAACATAAGTACACAAGCAGCAAAAATTCAGGGAATAGAAAAAAATCGAAAGAGCGTAGCCTGCCGAACCAGCATGTGCGTGGAGGGTTGGTGATGAGGCGGGCATTTTTCAAAACAAAATTAAGCAGTGAAAACTACGTCATTGCGATGACGGCAAAGTTTGCGCCAACTGTCGAAAGTGATAAGTGTCGAAAGAAGCCGCGTGGGCTGGCCATGGCAAGTGACGGGAAAGTTTGCTGCTTGCTTCACTTGAAGCAACCCATCGTTGACTGCGTGTGCGAGTGCGGCAATAAATTTTCTGGTCAAACTTTGTAACTTTCTCTGTTGAGATTTTTCACAATTTGTACTTCTTTTTGTTTTTGCTTTGCGCTGTTGCCTCATGTGGCCGGTCATAAATAAAAATTTGTGTGTAATAAAATTGATAGTTTATGATCTCTTGTGTATCCGCTTGTTCACTTTCTTCGTAGCTTCTTTTAATTTTACATTGTTTAAAGCGATCGAAATGAAAATGGGCTATAAAGCGCTCACATTTTGATTGCTCCCGACGTGAGATGTGAGGAACTTTTATATGCTTCTCAGCAGCCAACTTTGCATGCCTTCAGGTGAGGAAAACGCGGCGGAAAGTATTATAGCTGGATTATAAAGTATCCAGAACTACCCCCTACTCTCTATTGTGTGACGATAACAACAATGTAACAACAAGAATTCAATTTAAGAGAGTACCTGAGTACCTCATTGAAGTGACACAATTGCTTGATTTGAGCTGTCTGTTCGATTCGCCACTGTCCCAATCACTCAGTAAAATTAGACCAGTTAAATAGAGTGAGAATGCCCTCATGAGTTGGAGCTTAAAAAAGGTATTTGTAATTTTTAGCACCGAATTAAAACATTCAGCATTTGCTTTGCCTGAACGTTTGACTACCAAAATCTATTAATATCCGTCTGGAAAAAACTGCCAACGAAGGGAAATGCGTCAAGATTTTTCCCTCTTATCTTCCTCTACAGAATGTAGTACTTCTGCCAGCGTCAAGATTTTTAATCTCACCTCATGTATACCAATTGAATCTTCTTCTTTTTTATTGGCGTAGTCACCGCTTACACTGTTATAGTCCAGTTTACAATAGCGCTCCAGTCGGTCTTCCTTTTCGTTGTGTGGCGCTAATTTGAGATTCCAAGCAACGCCAGGTCCTTCTCCACCTGGTCTTTCCAAAGAAGTGAAATGGGTATTTTCCAAAATTTGGCGCATGGTCAATATCTGGTTAGTTGTTTATTTGCCAGGCTTAAGCCACATTGATAAGGTCCAATCAGTTTGTTTATGGTGGGCTTTAATCTTTCACACAATACGCTCGATAGAACCTTATATGCGATGTTTAGGGGGCTTATTGATTCCAAGGTAGTTGGCGCAAATTGTGGAGTCTATCTTTTTGTGGATTGGGCAGAGCACACTTAACTTACATTCCTCGGGAATGCTTTCGTCCGACCATATTCTACAAAGAAGTCTTGATCAGTTCTTCGACACCGTATTTGAATACCTCAGCCGGCAACCCGTCGATCCCCACCCTTTGCTGTTCTTCAGACGGATAATTGCTATTGGAACTTTTCATAGTCGGCAATGCAACGTCTCTCCTCGTCATCGATTGGGAATTCGAGTTCACCATATCCTGATGTAATGCTTTCACTGCCATTCAGCAGTTCCATGGATGATTTCAGTATTATCTGGGCATCAGTCACTAGATAAAATCTGGGGGTTCTACAAAAGTATGCTCCCATCTTGAAACCTTCTGTTAGTCGCCGAATCTTTTCTTAGAAATTTCGATTTCGACGACAGGCGCAATCGTCCAGATTGTAAAGCTCTTCATTCTCATTCATTTCGGCCTCTTCTTTTTGTCTGCAAATACGTCCCGCTTCCCTCTTTAACTCTCGGTGTCTATTCTATCCCGTTCGCGTTGTGGTCGATTGTAACGTTGCAAGGTAGTCATCTTCCCAATTAAGGGTACGGACATTCCAGGTGCATACACTTAAATCGTAATCCTTAATACGTTTGCGATGGTCGTCATCAAATAGGGGGTCTCTCATCCGAGGCTGTTGTGTCTTTCTCATTGGAGTTGTTTTTTTTTGCGTGGCGAATTCAAAACCAGCGCACAATCCTGATTCGTCTTCTCACTTTAACTTGCCTGAAAACAAATGTTGTTTGGCTACTCAGAGGATAATTGGTCGATTTTCGGTGATTGATTTCTTCGATTTTTACCACATATGTATGTCTGAATTTATCGAACAAAGAAGTGCGATAACGCACCATCTCATACTGCATTGGTTCTTCGTGATCATTTCGCCATATTTTCAACTAATATCATGCCGCAACCACCGCATTCGCCTGATTTACCTTCGTGTAACTTCTGCCTATTCAGCAAATTCACATGACCACTCCGAGCAGTGGCCAGTACGTCAGGTACTCACTCCGGGACAAAAAAAACGTTACCAGTGAACCTCTAGTTGATTCCAAAATCACCTTTGCATATTAAATTGGGTTTAATGACGAATTTTGTTAAGGCAATGGACAGAAATAGAAGAGGGTTCTAAAGGTTATCTAAAAAAAAAATTCCAAGAGTCAGTGACGCAAAAATTAAGGATGTGATGATATTTAAAACATTTCAGGAAATGCTCAATGAAACTGATATACGAGCCTGGAGTGCCTTTCAAAGCGTTGTTAGAAATTTTCTTGGAAATGTGAAAGCCGAAAAAAATATAATAAAAATATATCTATGCTGTTTTTTTAACAAAAAATCTCATACCAAAAAAAACTATAAGTGATAGAAGAAATTTGTAGCTATTTTCTGCTTTTGTGGCTATTTTTGCATAATAAACACTTTGTTCGCTTCATGTCACAAAAAACAAGTGGATTTTTGTTTACCACTGTAATCAGACGCCTAAACAAGTTCAATTCAGTCGCCTTTTGCTATGTATAACGATATCAGTTACTCCATGACTAGTCTTCAGTACCATAATCTCGAGCCCAAGGCCTGTATTGTCGCACGATCTTCGGAACATATGAGCATTGATTCATTGTAGTATGAATTATTATGATTCAAGTTTTCCAACTTAATAAGATGGCAAATAATTTTACAAACCACCATGACCTCGAGAGATAGATTATATTTCGAAGTTAAGAAAAAAAGTAAAAATTTATTTCGGATTATACCCCCGAAATCTACAAGCCTTATTAAATTTTTATTTATTGAGACGTTTCCTTTTTGTCTAAAGCCTAAGCCTTGACTTGAACCGAAATATTAAAAGAATTGTAGTTTTTGCATATTTTTCCGAGAAGGTCTTAACTAAAGCACTCTATGACATAAAAATCTCTTCTACCATAGGTACATATTAGGAATAGTAGGTAGAGTGGATGTTTGACAACGCACACAGGCCATTAGGAGGAACATACTGAAACCACTGAAACGAAAATCCTCTCTTTGTATTATGTCGTCTCTGAACCACCCCGTACTACGATGAAGTTCATCAGTAGAAAAAGTTATTTATGCAACCTCCGGAGTGTTTTATGGTTTGACCTGTTAACATTTTTTTTTTTTGAATTCTTATGCCATTCCTCTTGAATTTAATAGACGGCCTCTGCATCCCATATTCTATATGTTTGTTATTTAAATATCTACGAATAGCCAGAGTCATATAAGTTTCCTGTTTTTCGGGGTCTAGCAGTAGGGTGGGGCCTACTCTGGCCACTTCATCTTCTTCACAGTTACCCGGAATAATACTATGTCCTGGAACCCATTACCGTTTTATCGTGAAATATAATGTTATTTCCACTAAGAGATCAACTTACATATCTAATGTATACAGAATGCTCCACATTGTTCAAACCTCCAACTTTTGTAGATCTTAATATATTTAATTCATTATGAAAATCCAGAAAAGTCTTTTATGGGTACAGATCTACTCTCAGCATTAAAATTTTCGTCTGAAATTTTTAAGTATCTGCCACCACCGAGCTTCATACCGTTTCTCTGAATTTTCGTTCAGAATACGCATGATGCGAAACTGACAGTCTTTTTTTGGGTATTTCTAATATAATCTTTCCAACGTTTTAAGTGGAAATCCTGACTGAAATTTAGACTTTTGTCTTTGTGTTTTCTTCTCAAATTTCCCTCTTAAATTAAAGACTTAAAAAACGCAAATTTCACAGAGAATCGAAGCATCTGCTTCATATGAACCAAACGAGGCATCGCGACGCAACTTTTGGTAATAAAATCAGCAACCACTTGTTCGAAGCTTCACAGTCACTTATTAAATTGACTTAACTACTCGTATACTCTCGTTACTCACGAACTTACGTAAGCGATTTGGCAGTGATGCCTACGCAGCTGTTCCATTATGTTGCCAAGCAATATTTACAAACGATTTGCAATGCAAATGAAATAATTATAAGTTCTTCGGCTTATTTACCCTTCTACCACTTTGGGCGAGTAGAGCCAGCAATTAAAAGTAATTCCTAATGAAGATCAAATTAATAATGGCAGCGGAACGCGGGCGCGTGCTCTCTCTACGTGGGTATTTACATTTCTGTGAGTATGCCACCGTTCCTCTGTTTGAGTGTTGGGGTATTATGGAAACTAATTTAACGCGAACATATGCAAGTAAATTCAATGCAAATCTGCAAAATTAATGCAAACAAAATTGGAAACTAAATTTAACAGTGAGCAAACTATACGGGGTATTTAATGAAATAAGGAGAGAGAGCAAAATATTTGCGAAATATTAAATAGCTTCATATTTCTGAAGGTTACTCCAAAAATGTTTAATATATGTATATTTAATAAGCGATAACTGTCCGAAGTATAGTCCCAAAAAGTTCGTAGCCTTTCTGAAAATTATGTAGTCAGAAGAAAACACACAGAAACTTCATATTTAATGGGAAGTGGTTTATTATCATTCGAAATAACACTCGCTGACATTTATTTTTTGAAGATTATCTCTTTCAAATGTTGGGCGCGGCTACATCTCTGATGGTCCACAAGCTGTATTTTGTTCGCTTTCAATTTAAGATCTCGACGTAAAATGCACCAAGTGGTTCCGTATTTCAGTCTGAGTTGTTGCGAACAGCGCCAAATCGGCTCTCCACGGTCTTCGTATACACTCTCAACTACGACTGCTATATTTTCTTCACTGCGTGCTGGACGTGCTCTATCAGTCGAATATTATTCAAAGTAAAGTAAAGTAGCATACAAGCTTGACACGACTCACGCCTGATCTGCCTTAGAAAAGAAATTGAAAAAAGTACCTCTGCTTGTATCACTTGTTTCGTACAAAATGGGTCCAGTAAGAAAATAGCCCCCAAAATAAGCCAAAAATTTTGCAAAATTCGTCTCTCATTTCTTCACAAATCGTCCTTTTACCTAGGTGCAGTGTATTTAGAAATGCTTCAGCATCTCTAACGCGTCTGAAGATTTTCCACGTAGGGCACCGTAACGATGATAACCTGGCTTTTTCAACTTTGGAACTAAGCCAATCTATCACAAATCTATCCTGAAAAATACTGTGGATTTGGCGCTGTTTGAGTTGGCCCAATAATTTGATGTAGTAGAGCCCTGTGAAATCCAACAAATGGCGGCCATCACCTTTCCTGAACAGTCTTCGCCTTTGTTGTGTACTAGGCGATTCATGTTTAGTAGACGATTACGAATCGACTAAGATTACGAAACGGTTTCAAACACTGACGTGATGTGTTTTTATACTCTCGCAACAATGTTGCTAACGAGAGTATTATAGTTTTGTTCACATAACGGTTGTTTGTAAGTCCTAAAACTAAAAGAGTCAGATATAGGGTTATATATACCAAAGTGATCAGGGTGACGAGTAGAGTCGAAATCCGCATGTCTGTCTGTCCGTCCGTCTGTCCATCCGTCCGTCTGTCCGTGCAAGCTGTAACTTGAGTAAAAATTGAGATATCATGATGAAACTTGGTACACGTATTTCTTGGCTCCATAAGAAGGTTAAGTTCGAAGATGGGCAAAATCGACCCACTGCCACGCCCACAAAATGGCGGAAACCGAAAACCTATAAAGTGTCATAACTAAGCCATAAATAAAGATATTAAAGTGAAATTTGGCACAAAGGATCGCATTAGGGAGGGGCATATTTGGACGCAATTGTTTTGCAAAAGTGGGCGTGGCCCCGCCCCCTACTAAGTTTTTTGTACATATCTCGGAAACTACTATAGCTATGTCAACCAAAGTCTACAAAGTCGTTTTCTTCAGGCATTTCCATATACAGTTCAAAAATGGAAGAAATCGGATAATAACCACGCCCACCTCCCATACAAAGGTTATGTTCAAAATCACTAAAAGTGCGTTAACCGACTAAGAAACAACGTCAGAAACACTAAATTTTACGGAAGAAGTGGCAGAAGGAAGCTGCACGCAGCCTTTTTTTTTAAATTGAAAATGGGCGTGGCGCCGCCCACTTATGGACCAAGAACCATAGCTCAGGAGCTACTAGACCGATTTCAATGAAATTCGGTATATAATATTTTCTTAACACCCTGATGTACGAAATATGGGTGAAATCGGTTCACAACCACGCCTTCTTCCAATATAAAGCTATTTTGAATTCCATCTGATGCCTTCTCTGTATAATACGAGTATATACATTAGGAACCAATGATGATAATTTTAAAACTTTACAAAAATACGGTATTTGAAAAATAAGTAAATGACGTATTATGAAATCTCGATTATCACTTTACCATGCGAGAGTATAAAATGTTCGGTGACACCCGAACTTAGCCTTTCCTTACTTGTTAGCTCTAAAGTAGGGAAGTATTTTACTGATATAGGTAGTAGGTGATAGTACTGAAATATACAATTTTACAGAATCCGATGCCACTAACGCTGTCAAATCCTTTAATTGGTCATATGTTGTCAGGAAGAATTTAAAGATATGTTCCCCTTTTCAAATTGTCTTACTACTAAGTAGCTAACGCCAAGTCTCATTTTCCGAATGTTCACAATTTCGTCTTTTAACCTCAATTATTTGTAGCTTGGAAACTCTTTATGTGTTTTAGATTAAAAATCGGCTTTGAGAAACTTTGTTCAAGTTATCTCAAAAGTAATATGTTGACTCTTGGTTCCTTGTTATTTTTCGAAGCTTAAAACTATTCAGCGGTCGAAATTTACTCTACTTTAAATTACACGAATTTGTATGCACGTATTAGTTTTTAATTAATTCGAAATCACTGTTAGTAGATCCTGACAATTTCAGCTTTCAAAAACTACAACTGTATGAGTTCGCCGAGTTACATTACGGAAACATGCCATACTTTTCTTTATATATACATACATATATACAAATACTAGCAAATTAGCATATTTAATCAACTTATGAACAGTGATTTTAATTGCCACGGATTTTGACATATTCATGACACGCCTCAAACACACATTAACATTTTTTGCAAAACCTAAACCTAAACCAATTAAAAGTGCAAATAAAATTACCGGCAAAACAATAGCAATTAGAACGGGGAAAAATCCTGCATGACTAAGTGTTAATTAAAATAAACAAATGAATTGTGTTAGTCGCTCACCACGCACTGATAATTGGCCCGCCAAAAGTCCCGTCAAGCGCCAATTGACAGGCAACGCGCCACGCAGTTTTCGCGCTACCCAAAACAGTTCGTGCAGTGATTATTAACTGAAATGCTAACCACTTTCAAATGTCACTCACTATCGACATCAAGTTTGGAGGACAAAAAGTCAACCGTATGGATACCGCATATACGCAACCGTTTTCGGACGGTTGCGTAGCAATTTCCAATTTATTGAAGCGCGATCCGCAAAGAGCCAGTGACAGCTAAGCAAATCTAAATATGCATTTAATTGCCAATATACTCGTAGAGCTTGCATAATTCGGAGAGGAGAAGCGCAAGTAAATTAAATCGGACTACAATTCGGTGTCAACTGTCAATTTGAATAAGAACGCTGTCCATTAGTGGTTGTTAAGTGTCAATCAATGACTAGGGAAGGCACACAAAAACTTGACAAACTATGCAAATGTTTTGTATTCCCGATGGGACTAATTTATTAGAAATTAAGAATGAAGTCACTTCAGTTTGGCACTGAATGAGTGACGGACAGTAGTAAATAATTTTGATACTTACTGCTTCGATTGGGTTGTTTATAGCTCTGAAATATTAACATGTGTCATGTATATTTACAAAAGAATTTCAATAATTCGTCTACGATGAACCGAAATATTAATCAATGACTAACTTACAAAAAAAAATAATAAATAAAAAAAGCTTACTTCGAAAAATGTCCAAAAAATGTGGGTTTTTCAACAACAAAGATCTACTTCATCGATTTTCTGAAAATTTATTTTACCAGTTTGACCCGTAATTATTCTAATCAACGAGGTATACTTTTCATGAGTTGGTCCCTTTGACATATTCATACTTAAACTCAGTTTGGTTTGACATTTCATAAAGAGCAGACGTACTCTCCAACAGTGTATGCAAATCGTGCAAAGGCATAACCAAAATAATGGTTCTGTTCGCGTTCAATATTCGGTCGAGGTTTCGCATCACATTTACTCTGATGTACTTGTATAATGCGCATCGTCAGAAACGGTTTACCATAAACAGTTGTCACTTTTGGAGTGACGATAATCTATAAGCATTTGTTGAGATGCCGTTACATCCTCCAAAAGTTAGTATTTGGTGTGCTCTATGGGCAGAGAGAAAATGATTGATCCATATTTCTACAGAAGTGAAGTCCGCCATCATTGACATACCAGACTAATCTAACCTAACCTAAGAATGGCCGTAGGTTAGACAACACTCCACTATGAAACAAAATTTGTTTTTTTTTGTATTTCAGACCGTCAGTGACTATAGCGGTTTCTGTTCGAAATATTATATTAAGTTATTTCAATAATACACGATTTTTTACAGATGCTTTGGCTGTGACGAGGTGCAAACCAGCTGGCAGTAATAATATTGACTGCTATTAATTACCTGTTTTTCTACCTTTGAATAAAGTTGCTTTCATAACCTCAAAGTTGATCCATCAACAGCAATTTCAATTTGCAGCCGAAACATAAGCATATTGACACCAGTTGGTTTCCACTACTCCAGTTGATATGCCAAAAGCAGAAGTTATTAATTATCATTTATAAATTCCGCTTTAAAAGCCACTTACACATATGCAACACAGAAGCTCAAACGGTAAAATTATAGTATTCTTATAAGCGCTGGTGCCACTAATGGCACATATGCCACACCTACAACAATTAAGCAAACTTTAAAACAGCAAGTAAGAAAGGGCTAGGTGCGGGTGTAACCGAACATTTTATACTCCCAAAGATTGAAACATTCAAATATTAAAGCCGGAGGTATATTTTGAGGTTTTTTATTTACTTTATATTGAAAATGTTGCGTGAGAACTCTATATTTATTATTCGATGAAGCTGTGAATGGACTACAATCATAGGATCCCTTAGTTTCCTTACTAAGTTCCAGTTATGTTTTTAATAAAAATTCAGTTTTATTATAAGGAAATGGTGACAAAAAAATTACTCGAAGTAAAAATTACTCGCTAGTTAGTGCTGAAAGCTCGTAGTTCTAGTTTTCGTCGCATCGGGTCATGCTATACCTTTTTGGAAAGCTCATTTTACGCGCTAACACATGTTTAATTGATTGTCGTTTCTTTTAAGTCGTTCGGGAGTTATAGCGTCGCAAACATGGAGCAAAATAAAGAGAAAATACGGCATATTTTACAGTACTACTACGGAACAAATAATGCATCGGACCGCCAATACAAAATTTGTGGGAATTGGACAAGATGTGGTAGGACATTTCCACCGCACAACGATGTTTCAACAGTTTCGTTCTGGTGTAGACCGAAAGATGCGCCACACTCCGGAAGGCCTGTCGTCGAAAATTGCGATAAAATCGCTGAGTTGGTCGAAAGAGACCGGCATAGTAGCAGCCGAAGTATCGGTCAAGAGCTGGGCATGAGTCATAAAAATTTCATTTCAATTTTAATAAAAAAAAAAAATCAATAAAAACACCGCAAGACTTTTTTTGACAAACCATTATATCCCATTACTTGTCACATCAATTTCCCATCTTTCTGGCAAAGCTTGATTACCATTACAGTTCATTTTGTGATGCTATCCAAAAATCAAGCGATTTTTTGAGTTCGTCTTGAAAGGGGAACTGCTTCTGAGCCATACAATGTGTCATCGAACGGAACAAATAATAATCGGACGATGCAATATCTTGGGAATTCGACGAGTGTCTCCCAAAGCCGAAGTAAGTTCTTCTTGCTTTTGACACGGATCGTCATCGAGCAACGTCTCCAATTCACGGACGGTCGTTAATATCGAAATCGCAGTATATGAAGCGACGAAACCAATCACCACACGTTGTTTTTTACTTAGAGCACCTCTGTAAACTTTTAGGTGTTCCCGATGCGTTTAAGCCGCCGATTTCATTGACTAAAATAAGAAAATCCGCAAAAAATCAATCAAATTCACGCAAATGGAGATAATTTGGCACAAAGTCAAACATAAATATATGACACATACAAAATTAAACAAATTCACTAATATGGATACGCAATTTCCAGTCCACAAATGCCCATAAATCTTCTGCAGAACCTTTCTCTCGAAAACTCGTAACACCGACTCATCAAATATTGTCATCATCCATGTCTCTGCACCATATAGCAGGACCGGAATGATGAGCGACCTGTAGAGTTTGGTCTTTGTTCATCGAGAGAAGAATTTTCTTCTTAATTGCCAACTCAGTCCGAAGTAGCACCTGTCATTCTGCGTTGGATTTCGAGGCTGACATTGTTGTTGGTGTTAATACTTGTTCCAAGATAGACGAAATTATCTACGCCTTCAAAGTTACGACTGTTAAAAGGCATGTGGGAGGCAAGTGTGCGTGCGACGAATGTTTATTTGATGACAGGAGATACTTCTTCTTGACCTCGTTCACTACCAGATTCATTTGTTTCGTTTCTTTGTACAATCTAGAAAAACTAGAACTTACGTCGCGTTTGTACGCCATCAGTTGTATACCCTTGTAGAAGATTGTACCCTCTCGATTCAGCTCTAAAGCTCGAATTATTTTCTCGAAAAGTAGGTTGAAGAAATCGGGCGAAAGAGAGACGCCTTGTTTGAAATCTCGTTTGATATTGTACGGCTCAAAGAGGTCCTTCCCGATCCTGTCGGATCTATTGGTACATAATATTTCCAGAAAAATACGATCTCTGACTTTCGTAAAGGTACCCCAAAGATTAACCAACAACTGCGGTCCACAGTTACTCGGAAGTGCGGAAATCTCTATATACTATATATAGAGTAAAGCTCTATATCTATCACTATTAATTCTAGATGTTACTAACAACCGTTAAGTGTACAAGAGTACTATACTCTGTAGCAACATGTTGCGAGAGTATAAAAATAAGAGAAAATAAAATAAAAACATGATAACTTAATATGCATAATGCATGTTATGCCCATAAATTATAGGTTAAAAAAGCAATCAAAAGATGAATTCAAAAGGAAACACAAATACAACTGCCAATAAAAAGTGCGGAAAAATTAATTAAACGCTTTAACTCCTGGAAATGCTTAACACACAAAAGGACTTTTTCAACACAGTTCAAAAAGTGGAAAAATTATGTTGTGGAAAAACAGATGTGTATGTATGTATATGCTTACATCCGCTTGTGGGCGCGCGTGTAATTAACGTGACTTTAATTTTGCCACTGTAAACAATTCGCGCATAAACCAGCTCCACCATGCCACGCTTATTTCGTTTTATTTCAGTTCGCCGACACTTTGTTGCTTTTGTTGTCATTATGGCAGCTATAGCATTATTAATACACTTGACAGCGCCTACAAAGCCGCCAAGTGTGCGCATAATTTATGCAAAACGTGTGAAAAGTGTAAAAATTGAAAAATGAACGCGAAAAACCCACACAAGCGCGATATGTGCGAGTGATTGGGCAAATGCCCGGCGATGGCAATGTGCGGAAATCACATAGCTTTCCTATAAGTAGGCGCAAGTGTGCGGCTGTGTGCGCAGGTGTTGGTGGAAATTCATTAAAATTCTCGCCACTGAAAACATTCATGCAGAATGTGCGAAATTTAGCCCAACAATTTGCTTTAAATTATTAATTTATTAAATTTAGTTGTTTTTTCACTGCGGTTTGTTGTTATCGCCACTGTTTACAGTTATACGTCGGCTTGGCGATATTAGTGTTTCATAAAATTATGAATAATTAAATTTTAATATTTTTTTAAGTAGAATTTAGCTGGTTGCGGGTACAGGTAACATTCACTCACTTTAAAAGAACTCGCCAAGCAGAAAATTAAATCCATCAAGTGTAGTAAATTTATTCATTAATTTCAGTACGAAGAAACCTGAAAATTTCTCGACAACCGATTTCGTTTACCCCTATTTACCGCTGCAAAATTCACCAATTTTAATGAATTTAATCTTATTGTACCGGAGGTTGGAGTCATGTGTAGAAGTGCACGTGAGGGAAGTTCTCTGGGCACCATTCACTTTGGAGTGGCCAGAAACGACTCTTTTACATTTGGCTCAAGCAGCTCACGACTTCCGATCTTAGACCAAGTATTCTCTCGGTAGCCAAAGAACATCCGTTTGAAGGTGATTTAAAGTGAGAAAACGAACCATACCACTTAAGACCTATCACGTTAAAAACGCCTCCAATAAAAGGACACAACATCCTCGGATGAGAGGCCTCTCTTTTGATGATGACCATCGCAAACGTATGAAGGATTACAATATAAGGGCATGCACCCGAAATGTCCAGTGTCTTAATTAATAGTCTCCCACGTCACTATTGACAGTCATAACTCGTAGATAATACCACTTCAGCTTCGAAATCTTACACAGAATAACTCTTGCCAACAGGTGCTACTTCGGACTGAGTAGGCAATTGAGAAGCAAAGTGAAAACACTCCAGCTCTGAGATTATTCGACGCAGTACCCGCCGTGGGAGACAGAGGAAGACCTCCACTTGTTTGGAAAAACCAGGTGGAGAAGGACCTGGTTACATTTGGAGTCTCCAATCGGCACCAAACAGCGAAAAGGAAGAACGACTGGCCAGCTGTTGTAAACTCGCAAATACCCGCGTAAGGGGTGTCTACGCCAATAAAGAATAAGGAGACTCCTATTGTCCCAGCATTTTTACTATTTTTAAGTAATAGCTATAAAGCGTATCGTTTTAAACCCGAATCAATAACAATTAATTAAATTAAACAATTATTTATTATTGAAGCGGGTTTATAATAATAACCAAACCATAACAGACCAAAAACAATAACTACAAGCATCTTTACGACCTGCACTCTGACAAAAACAACGACATCGACAACAGGATATATATGACTTCAGGACCCTTAACGGAGTCCGACGAAGACACCCCGTCACCTCCAGCCAGGAGACAATTAAGAGTGCTCCCAAACAGAGAAAGTACCAAACAAAGTACTCAAAACACAAACGTTAAACCACACGCCTCCAAAGCAGCCATGAATAACAAGCAAAGTTTAATATACTGGCTGCCTAAGGAGAAAAAGAAAAAAAAGAAGAAGACTTTAAACCAAGCGAGGAAAAGCCGGTACTATCGGGTGATTTTTTTGAGGTTAGGATTTTCATGCATTAGTATTTGACAGATCACGTGGGATTTCAGACATGGTGTCAAAGAGAAAGATGCTCAGTATGCTTTGACATTTCATCATGAATAGACTTACTAACGAGCAACGCTTGCAAATCATTGAATTTTATTACCAAAATCAGTGTTCGGTTCGAAATGTGTTTCGCGCTTTACGTCCGATTTATGGTCTACATAATCGACCAAGTGAGCAAACAATTAATGCGATTGTGACCAAGTTTCGCACTCAGTTTACTTTATTGGACATTAAACCAACCACACGAATGCGTACAGTGCGTACAGAAGAGAATATTGCGTCTGTTTCTGAGAGTGTGGCTGAAGACCGTGAAATGTCGATTCGTCGCCGTTCGCAGCAATTGGGTTTGTGTTATTCGACCACATGGAAGATTTTACGCAAAGATCTTGGTGTAAAACCGTATAAAATACAGCTCGTGCAAGAACTGAAGCCGAACGTCGAATTTTCAGTGAACTTCGGAGAACAATTCATCTCAAGAAATGGACCCGTAAGTTGGCCACCAAGATCATGCGATTTAACGCCTTTAGACTATTTTTTGTGGGGCTACGTCAAGTCTAAAGTCTACAGAAATAAGCCAGCAACTATTCCAGCTTTGGAAGACAACATTTCCGAAGAAATTCGGGCTATTCCGGCCGAAATGCTCGAAAAAGTTGCCCAAAATTGGACTTTCCGAATGGACCACCTAAGACGCAGCCGCGGTCAACATTTAAATGAAATTATCTTCAAAAAGTAAATGTCATGAACCAATCTAACGTTTCAAATAAAGAACCGATGAGATTTTGCAAATTTTATGCGTTTTTTTTTTAAAAAAAAGTTATCAAGCTCTTAAAAAATCACCCGATACAAGGCTGTCTATATACTAGATTGCTGCCGGCACCTCAATTAATAAAAAGGTGGAAGAACATAATGTATGTTATCATCAAAAAATGTATAAATGTATTTCTTTGCTCTACACAGCAGATACCACAATGCACAGTGGTCCGGCTTGTATGGGGTCGCGGCCATAAATGGTTCTAATGGTAGTAGAGAGCTGAAATTTTCAGCAAGACTTAACAATGATTTTTAGAAAATGTGGTAAAAATTTCAATACCAGGGGTTAAATAAATAAATTAGAGTTTTGTTTATTTTAACTTTAAAAGGTGCCTAAAAGTATGCTATTAAAAGTGATTGGCCGATTTCACCATACAACTATTTACTATTTTGTTTTTTATTATATTTTATAATAGTTAAATCTTATACTTTTAAAACTCTTCCCCCATCTAATCCTCAAGCTATACACCTACTAAAATAATATCATATCAAAAAATCAACAGCCATCAACGAATTAATATAATTGTAACAAAAATTTATAATGTTTCTTCTAATAAGTTGAACACAGATTCAAGTAACGTTGATTTATCCTTCTTTCCATGTTTTCTTTGTCCAGTTATAAATGGGTCCGACCGTAAAATTAGTGTGTTCAATATGTCTGTGTTTGTTGCAATGCGTGACATTTTGCGGCTGTGATATAGTCTACATTTTTTTAATTCCTTATTATTCGACTCGGCAGCTTCCTCCGAAAGCTCTCCAATTGATACGAGTGCATGCTCAATCACAGAAGATCCATGAACTAACACCTTATGGACTGTAGCTGGCAAATAGTACCATGGATACTCCTTTATCAATTCCTTAGCAGTATCGATGGCATATTCATTAAACTTGTCCAAATTTATTTTGTACCCCGAGGCGATAGCTTGGAGTATAGTGGCACACCGATGGATAAGATTCTCATTAAGCCCTGTAATTTCAGAAGCTAATTTGGGATTTGAGAAAAATTTTCTAGCCACATTTCCATCGTTAGAAGATCCTCTACCTCCGTCTCTGGGCTTGTCTACTATTATTCCCATTTTTTCCCGAAACGCCGCTTGAATTTTATGCTTTTGGTGTAAAACTTTTAATTTTTGCTCCGGACCTCTAGCTTGCCACATTTTGATAACAGACTTATAGGAAAGATGTAGAAAGTATTCAAAGAAACGTATTTTCGCATGAAGTGGGAATAAACCGAACTCGAAATATTCTCTGTTCACGTCTTTCTTCAAACATTTATCCAAGTTATTCATCTCTTTTGGAATTGCTCCACATATAAAACATTTTGTAGAGGTTGACTCACTTAAAGCGTTGCACACTTTTCCGTCAACCATATTCAGTTGTAAACTATGCTAAACAATTATGTTTTTATTATGAATCAAAAATTCTGTCGGTTTAAGTTGATGTATTTTTTCCCTGAAGTATTTTTCCTCTTCGATTGACAGTTCAGTTGTCTCCTTTTTGAACTGAAAACGAACTGGCCTGCAGTAACGTGTCGATGAAGGCCGCGGATTCTTCCAAATTATTGAATGGGTACTTTTTGACATTAGTTGGAGAGGTACGTATGAGGTGACAAATAGGCTCTTGTCCTCTGAATCGTAACTTGAAAAACTTTGTTTGTACTCACTATGACCCGTACTTCCATCAAAACCCCACTTTCCATTTAACGTTAGGTTTTCAATCGATTCATCCGTGATTGATTTAACTACATCTTCTTGAAGCTCCAATATGCTCGATGCTGTATTATCCAGTAAACTTTGCAACTCAATTTCAGCATGAGATTCATCAACTGATATATTTTTAGGGTATCTCTTTTTTTTTGCATTTACTCTGGTGTGGTAGCTTGGAAATAAGTCGAAGGATATTTTGCTATTAACGAAATTCCTTATAAGCAGATATTGACTTTTGGACATTGCGGTCTCCATTATTAGGGAAATTACTTCAGTGGGATCTACTTGCATTGTCGGCTGTTGCTGATTTTCATTGCGCAAAGCAGAAACAGCGGACTCATCCATTTCAATCAGCCGAGCTATACGACGTCGCTTTGTTCTAGAAGGAGACTCCGCAAAATCAACCTTTCGACGGCAACGATGAGGACTTTCCGCTATATGCTGAGATGAATTTTTGGTCGACTTAAGGACAATTGACTCCATTACATTTAGCCAATCATATTGATATTGTACAATTGACGATATTTTCCGATCATACCGAGTCCAAAAAACAACAATTTTTTTACATATGTAGCCAATCGATTTACAAAGTTCGTTGAGTTCGAAATTGTAGCCGTTATTCTCAATATTAAATTTGACATCGTCGATAACTTCCCGTAATTTCGCAGCGTTGCTACCGTCTTTGGTGCACCATAAATTTAAAATATACTGTCGTGAAAATACACAACGATACGAATCTCCTTTGGGAATGCAAACAAAAATTATAAAAAAAATGGAAAAATAATTAGAATAATTTTAAGTAATAGTAATTAACTGACAAATAAAAGCTGTAAATAATCACAAAAGACAAACACAAAGACACAACAAAGACAGAGACACAAAAGACGACACAGGGGCTCCGCTGCAGCGCGCTGGCAACAATTGACTTTGAAAAAATAAGAAGTCGTGTTAGCATATTAACGATTACAACTACATTCGCAACTTTCCGCCCCTAACTTTAACGATTTTAACATCTTAAAACTCTAATTAAGATAAAAAATAATAATCCTAATAGGGAATCGTGGGGGAACACAACTAAAACTTTAGGTAAACAAATTTAAGACACACAAAACAAGTAAAAACAAATAGGTTTCACATATCAAGTTAGTTTTTAAATATTTCATATTAAGTTAGTATAAATTAATTTCATAAAGTAAAATAAATACCTTGAGATTCAAAATCCATTTCAAATAATATAAATCAATAAACTTGAACAGTTACCAGCCCGATTTGAAGTGCGCTTTTGCTTCGAAATATTTCACCACAGCTCCGATGCGCTGTTGAAATGAAAAATAAAAAATTCAGCAATTGTGGAGGAAA